>NC_006684.1:1429080-1496580 GCF_000091045.1 Cryptococcus deneoformans JEC21
ATCGGCCAAACAAGGGAAACTCAGATGATCGAGATCCCTGAATTCTTCGTAAAAATGGTAAGCGGAATGCGCCGCATGGGCTTGAAAAACAGTCGCGCCGAAAAAGAGTCTGGAACGCCACACTCAGCAGCAGGTGATGTCGGAATCAACCGGATGATGGTGACCTTTTTCTTGCGGATTCCAAAGAAGATCGTGACGTCTGCAAAGTTTATTCGGAGTTCCGATCAAGTTGAATTTTTTTATTTATTATCATGGCGGCGGAGTTATCGCCACGGTGAGTAGTCTGATGCCATCTGCATCTTGCCTCAAAAAAAGACAATAAATAACGGCTTCAATTAAACCAATATGTTTCCGCATCCCATTAATAAAATGGACAAATTTCAGGGATCCATATATTGCTCCACATATCATAAATCGCCACTCAAAATAGGCCAAGAAAAAAGCGGCAGTCAAAAGACCGGAGCGTGCAGAACTCCAAGAATTCCCAGCACCGCTGCCCAGTTACTCAGTTCTTTTACAGTTGATCACCTATAATCGAAGCAAGGCACGGCGGCGTTCGTTGAGTCTTGCGTACTTCTGGCCAAGCAGATAAGCACCACATATCCAAAGTGGCGACGATTTACTAAACCGGTGTATGACTCGAGACTTGAGAACTCCCTGATTCACAAGGTCTTCAGAAGTTTAAACAGCCTGAGAACCTCATCTGTCTTGACGTTTCTCTTCCCACCCATTTCGCTTTGTAGTATATCGCATTTCTACCACCTAAGTTCGTTCCTTGCGCTATCACTGTACCGCAAACCTATGGTCTCTTTCTTCCGTTCCTCGCGCTCAGGTTCCTCAACCCAAGCACCTTCATCAGAACTCATTTCGCCCACTTCTAGCGCATCGCATCGTTTGTCATCAGCCCCATCTTTCGGAGGGCCCTTTATACCGGAGAATGGCGTCTTCTCACCCGGCCTTTTCTCGTTTCACGAAGGAAGAGGTCGTGCCAGAATATCACCCCCCCCATCGCCGTTGTGTTCATCACCGCCTCCTGTCGAAAGGCGGGCAAGCGAACCAGTGGGCATTGACAATGCTGCGAGCGAACAGGATAGACTTCCTGGGTACACTCTTAATGCCTCGACCCCAGCCCAGAGTCAGGCTACTGCGGCGCCTATACCCACTTATGAATCGGCTCTGACCCAGGGAATATCCTCCCCATTCTTTGCAGGAGACAGGATATCGGATGAGTGGGAAGATACCTATATGAGAGAATATTTTGGCTCGGATGACTTCCGTGGAGAAAGGGGGGAAGGCGGACAGCCAGAATCTCATGTGAATGACACAGCAGGACATGACACAGGGAGTGATGAAGAAGAACCTCTTCTACCACCTCAAAATGCACGTGCCGATCGTCGTTTCACTTTCGCTGGCATAGACCACCGAACACCTGTGTCCGATGGGATAGTGGAACCTCCTGTGCTCGAGACATTGAGTCCTCCAGCCGGAGCACTGTTACCACCTGTTTACAGTCCAGAAGTGAGGACGGACGAGTTGATGCTAGTCTCCACCGCTCACCTTTCGCCTGACCATCCGGCATCGGCATTCTTCAATGCCATCTCACTCAACCCTTCTCTTTTCGACGGAGAAGAGGCAGCCAGCCCTGTACCATTACCGATACCTTCTCAGACACCCGATGCGACTGGAGAAAGCAATCAAGTCACTGGTGAGAGATCTGGTGTAATGACTGGCGGTAAGAAGTTGAACTTGACGATTACGAGTACCAATGCTCGACGATTGAATGCGAACAATACGGGCCCCTTGTTCATCAAGATAGGAAGAGCAGGGATAGTAAGAGGGAGTATAGTCGTGAAAGGGATTGACCACGCTGTGGGACTTGAGGTAGCAGTGAGTCTGTCATTTTGACGTGCGGGCAGCGTGAAAAAATGTTTAAAAGTTAACGGGTAATCGTAGATTTTGGGATATGTCAAAACCGTATTTTACGCCAGAGGACAGTACAACATGATGGATACTCACCCCCTCGGCCGCTCTGCCGTTACGTTATTCCCACCTCCCTCCGAATCCACCGAACAGCAACATCTCAAACACACCAAAGACGGCCAACTACTCATTGAACCTGGTACCACCTTCCCCTTTGAGATCCAGATGCCCACAACACATTGGCAAAGCAACGATATTGATCTACCGCCGACGTGTGAGGTCTTGCAGCTTGGTTTGCAAGCGGCGGTTGAGTATGTGCTGAGGGTGAAGGTGAAAAGGAAGGGAGGCTGGAGGATGAATGAAGAGTGAGTCACCAAAAAAAAGCCTTTTTGCTCTAAAGTTGAAGTGTACGGCGCTGATATGATTGGTTCAACTCAACAGATTGACGGTTCCAATAGTATATCAGCCTCGAAGTTACATCTCTCCAAGACGGTTACGTGCTCTCATGCTAGATGATCAACTTAATCCCGGTTGGCGAACGATCCCTCTCAACGGTGGTCTTTCATCCTCCGATCCTACTCCTGTCCAAGCCACCCTTCTACTTCCCTCCCCGATGATACTCTACATCCCCCGCAACTCTCTACCACCGGCAATCCCTTTCCACCTCCGTTTTTACCATCCAGCCGGAGGCTCGTTCTTGAGGAACTTTACCGACCCGCGGGAAAGCACTATTATCGTGCGGCTTCAGCGTGTGGCTACTGTGAGGGTTGATAGTGGTAGAGAGGTACGGAAGAGTGAGATACCGAGTCAGGTGCTTGTATGGGAAGATGGAGGGGAGAAAGTGGATTTGGGAGAAGTACAGAAAGAGAGAAGGGAAAAGGAGAAAGAAAAGGAGAAGAAAGGGGTAAGAGGGAAGAGGAGGAAAGCATCGTCCGGTGATGGACCCGGACAGGTGGCTACGCCATCTTCACAAGCCGGTGGGACAGAACAAGGCCGTGGAAGAAAGTTTTCATTTGTAGATGGAAAAGTGGGATCCGTATTTCGACGTAAAAGCTCAACACCGTCAGGTCCTGTATCCACAACCACAACCACAACCGCATCCAGGACTGTCCCAACTTTTGCATCTTCACCCCGAACTGATCATACTTTGCTCTCCTCATCTCCTATAGCGGAGCACTCTCTGTCTTCATGTGTGACCAATACATCATCTCCCGGTGGCCATGACTCCCATATCAACACCAGCTCGACTGCATCGGCATCCACCTCATCTACCCAAACGCAACTTTCATCCCTCTCAGCCACCGACATTCAGCTACACGGCCTCCTCACCCTCCGCTCCAATCATTCTTCTCAATCTACCAACTGCGCAAATGAGCACCACCTGAACCCATTCGGGCAAGACCCTCGACAACCCGAGGGTATATCATCAGACCTAAAGTCAAAGCTTATACAGAGCTTCAGCACCCCCGAGATTGCGATCACGTATATAATCCAGATAGGGGTGCAGCCCAAGGGGAGTGAAGGTTCTGGAGGGAAGTTGAGGGATGGGCATGTGTGGGGTGGGGGACTGGTGGACGTTGTTTGGGGATAAATGGCAAGAGGGGATGATGCGCAGGGTGAATACGCTATTTGTATCATATTTATGTCAATATTACATAGGTTTGGGTTATCTCTTGGTGTATGATGTTGCATTTGTTTGTTCATATGTAATGTATTTGAAAGGTTTTAATGGTATTCCGAAGATGGACGCTCGAAAGATGACCAAAAGGTACCGCAGCGAATGACAAGTAACGCACGGTATCATGATGTTCTGACAACAGTCCGTCATCATCCAATAATATCATCATCCAGTATGGGGTCAATAGTTATGTTGGGCCATCCGGAGAGGACGAGAGCGGAGAATGAGGGAATAGAAGTATGGAAGATGCGGTCGACACTCAAATGTTCGACTGTTGTTAATTACATCATACGTAGGAGGAGTATTAATAATGCATGCCAGTACGTGCGTGGGCAAAACTCCAACGACAGGCGGAAGGATGGACTAACAGTGACTTTGTCCAAGTTCGGTCTTGACCGCTATCGATTCCATCGGCGTTAAGCTTTTCCCCCTCCCTCACTTCCTTCCTGCTAGTCGCGCCACATTCTACCTGCTTTGGCAAATGTCCGTAAATCGCCGTTTGGCTGGTATCGCCGGGGTTTCGTACGCAGCGAGGCCCTCGCTGCAAATGCGCGAGAAGGGGGAGCAGTTGGCTGGAGACTTTGTTGCATTTTCCAGGTTTTTGGCTTTTCTCTCTCCTTTAACCTTCAAATTCTTTCTCGACAAATAAGGAAAAATGGCGTCTTCTTTGGGTGAGTCATTCTTACTTCAAGACATTGATTGGGTGTGGGTTGTGGGGGCATGAGTACGGCGAGCGAGCAAGTGTGTTAGGCAAGGGTTGGGTAGCACACGATGGTGCTTCGCGGGGTGTGGTACGACTCGGCAATGGTATTTCAACAATTGGTGTTCAGCAGCAAGGAAAGGTAGAAATGTGAGGGATAACGAGTGTGAGAGGTTTGGAGGCATGATGGGAAGCCGTGGGGGGGCCCAAAAAATTCCGACAAATCGACCGAAACACTTGCACCCTGCCCGTGCAGTCACAGCAGCAAGCTTTCAACAATATGCTGCCTGCCAATCAAGGATTCAGCGTCAATGGACAAGCAGTACGACCTCGTCAGTCCTGACAATCTGCTCAACAAGATGCCTCGGAGACGGCTCGTGCCACTGTTATATTCCCTTCCATCTTGAAGCACCTGCCTGCTCTGCTCTGCCTCGACCCTGCCCCAGCCAGATGTCTTGACGTGTTGCCTTGGACATACGCTAACTCTCCTGAATGAATAGGCCTCGCTTCTGACCGCCGCAAGTCGCGCAAGGCGCACTTCTCTGCCCCTTCCGGCCTCAAGAGGAAGCTCATGTCTTCCCCCTTGTCCAAGGAGCTCCGAAAGGAGCACAACGTGAGTTTGGTCGCTCCTTGTGTTCAGATACGGTGTACTGATGAATGATGAATTGATAGGCCCGATCCATCCCCATCAGGAAGGACGACGAGGTTTTGATTGTCCGAGGAAAGTACAAGGGCCGAGAGGGCAAGGTCACCCAGGTTGGTAGACAGTTGAGAGTTCAGGAAGGAGGATGGGTTGGTCTGACTTTGTCTTTAGGTCTACAGGAAGAAGTGGGTCATCCACGTCGACCGAGTCCACATTGAGAAGAGCAACGCTGCTACTTCCCCTGTTGGCATCCACCCCTCCAACGTTGTCATCACCTCCCTCAAGGTTAGTTTTTTTTCCTTTCTTTCTTTCTCAACGTTTCTCTCCGAATTTCTTGAATTGCAGTTGACATGGAAATGGTAGCTCGACAAGGACCGACGAGCCATCCTCGAGCGCAAGGGCAGCAAGAAGTCTGGTGACGTCGAGATGGCCGAGTAGATATCCAGCTTTCGTTAGTGGTTGAGGGCAGGATGTACTATTCTTCATGGCATCAGTATGGGTGTTTTGATGAGTTGTGTTGGTCATTGAGCTTGTCGTTTGAGCGTGTGCGTGCGAGGTCATGGAAAGTGAACATTACGCCGTTTCGTATTCCACGCGAGAATGTGCGCAGGGCAGCTGTGGTCAGTTGGCGGTTGCGCAGTGTGGTCGAATCGTTGCTTGTCTCGCATACAGTTTCCATTTACATAAATACGGTGCATCTTGATGTGCGGTGGTCTGTGCGCGGCTCAGTCCAGATTCCGTGGCGGATTTGGTGCCTGAAAGTGCCTCGGCGATCGCGTTCCTCTTGTCGTCCCGCATTTTCTTTACGTATTCCACGTTCTTTCCACCACTCCCTCCCCCGCCATGGGCCCGCCAGCGATGTCGCCCTCTCCGCCCGAGTTCGAGTCCTCCGACGCGTACCTCGCCCTCCTCGCCCGCCTCGCCCGCACAGAGGCGCAGGTCGCCGCCCTCTCCGCCCAGGTAGCCACCCTCTCCGACCTCGTGCGCTCAGCAATCCCCGCCCGCACCACCAGCACCCTCCCCGCCCCCTCCCCCCCGAAGCGGCCCCTCTTCTCCCCCTTTGACTCTGACTCCCCGCGCACCGCCTCCTCGGCCTTCTCCGCCCCGCCCAACAGCTATCTCTCCGCCCCGCCCGAGACCCCGACCGGCGCCCCCCCCGCCCAGCAAGCCGACCCCTCACTCTCCGCCCTCACACAGCAGATCACCGCCCTCTCCACCTCCGTCGCCCAGCTCCAGCGCCTCCAGCACACGCAGACCCAGCAGCAGTCTCTTACCCGCCAGCCGTCTTCCTCCATCGCTCCGCCTCTTCACCCGCAACAGCCCCAACAGCCCCAACAGCAGCAGCAGCAGCCGGCCCAGCAGCTTGGCTCCTCCAGCCTTGGCGGCGACAGACACCCCGGACCTTTGTCCCTCGGCGTACCCCGTCTGCCGTCTGGCGGAATTGACAGCTTCCTCGGCAATAATGGTCCGCTGACAATGCCAAACTCCCAACCGGGTGGAGTGAGCGGTGCTAACGCTTCTTCCATGTCTTTCGCCCGCGCTCCATCTCCCAACCCGAATCGCCCGGGGATGAACAGATCTTTCTCCAGCTCTGTTGTCCTGGCTGACGGGAGGGGCGCCCATGGTCATGGGCATGGACTTAGTCATAATGGCAGTCACGGACATGCTCATCTATCGCCTGGCCACCTTTCGTTGGGTGCACATGGGCATCAGCACCAGCTTGCACACGGTCATGGCCTCCATAGTCATGGACCTAGTGCGCTGAGTAGGGACTGGCCCAGTCCCGGTGGTCAGCAGCAAGTCCAGTCCGGGCAGAAGGATGGGCTGACTACGCCCGGAGGAGCGGCGGTGCCCGGTGGGGGGATTGTCGTGAGTAAATGGGAGCATTTGAACCTGAAAGTCGATCTGTTGAGGTCAATCTCCAAGTATGGGTAAGCAATGACAATCTTTATATCGCTTTTGCTTTGATACTGACATGAAGGTGGTAGAATCGGTCCTCCCAACAAGATCCAAACAAGGGTTTTGCCGTTTATGATTAAAGGTTCCGACATTATCGCCCAAGCTCCTCCCACTACTGAACGAATCATTTCTTAGTACGTCCCTTTTTCTTTTACCCTTTGCCAGGGAGCGAAACAACTGACAACAATGGCAATAGCGTCATTCCCGCGCTGCATATTTGCCAGAGTCTGCCGCCTCCTTCTGGGCCTTATGTCGGCCCAGCGGTGGTGATCATCACCACAACCGTTGATCAAGCTATGCAATGCCATAAACGTAAGTGTCATTCATTCATCTTTCCTACCACTGTACGAGGATGTCAGGTGTTGGAATGAAAAATGGTAAATAACTGACTTGATACATCCATCATTTTAGTGGTCCGAGGTGTGGGTGGACCGATAGGTATCCGCGCAGCTGTTGCAGCTGGCGCGGCGGGATCCAGCAACGTCCAAAACGAAATCGCGCAGATGCAGAGAGATCAGATTCACCTTCTTGTCGGTACACCCGCCAAAATATGCGAGGTTATGACTGCGCGGGGTGGACTAGGTGGAGGAGAAGTCAGACTGTTGATCGTAAGTCCCAATTTTTTTTCCTATGTTTTTTTTTCTAAAAGACAAAGAATGGCTGATTGTGAGACAAAAAAAATCAAATTAGCTTGATGAAGTCGACCAGCTCATTGCTCGAAACTTGTACGAAAACGTGTTGAACGTTGTCAAACATTTGCCTCCTCCTCGCGGCTTGGGCGGTGCGCTCACCCCTGGTGGACCACCCCCCTTCTCTCCCGGGCTTGCAAGCCCATACGACGCGGGCCAGCATTCGCCGTTCAACCCTGCTAGCAAAACGCCGTTCCCGAATCCTAATGCTTCTCATCACCCTTCACGATTCGGTGCTCCTGGACAGGGTGCGGTGGGACCTTCTGGTGCAGGTGCAAGTGCGGCTGGAGCTGGAGCTGGAGCAGGAGCAGGAGTTGGAGGGGAATCGACGGCGAGCGCCGGTACGAACGGTAACGGTATCGAACGACAAACGTGTTTATTCTCCAATACCATTCCTACGGACGTGATCAACTTTTCTCAGTCTCTTCAGGTGCGTGACCCTGTCCGCGTCCTCGTCCGCCGCGAAGGGGGAGCCAACTCTCAAGAATCCGTTTCCTCCGTTACACCCGGTGTCAACCTCAAACACACCTATGTCTACTTGACCATCACCGGTAGCGCACAGCAATCGGGTGCGGCGCCCGCCTCTGTAGAGCTTGGTCCGGGCACGATCGGTTCCGGACGCATCCAGCACGGTCAACAACAAGGTGGTAAAAGCTCCCAGCAAGTGAGCGAGGAACAAACAAGAGCGAAAGAGTATAAACTCGACATGCTCGTCAAAATTCTGGACGATTACCCCCTCTGGCAAGCCATCATCCACGTCGGCAGTTTCGCCATGCTCGAAGCCGTTGTCTACAAACTCCAAACCCGCAACTGGGAAACACTCTACCTCACACCCGAGATGCCAAACGCACAGAAAAAGGTAATCCTGCAACAATGGAGGCTCTCGCTTACCGGTAGCGGACCGAGGTTTTTGGTGGTGTTTGATGTGAATGTGAAACCGCCAGAGGTACCTTGGTCGCCGCTGGTGATCAACTTTGATCTACCGAGGAGTGTAGAAGGTTATGCGCAGAGGGCCGCGGCGGCTGTACCACCGGCTTCTGCTACGGGTGGTGGTGGTGGTGGTGGAGCTTCAGGAGGGAAGAAAGGTCGAGGGGAAGGTCGTGGAGAGGGACGAGGTGAAGGAGGAGGAAGCCAAGGGCAAGCGCAGGGACAAAATGGGCAGGTGAATGGAGTAATTGTCAGTTTTGTACAAGCTGCAGGGGGTGATGTGGAGATGCTCCGAAGTACCGAATGTGCTTATCGATTCAAGGTATGTCTCCTTTTTCTCCCAACCCCTGTTCTCCCTACCTTTTTCCTTTTTTTTATTGTAAACCCAGAAAAAACCGCGACTGATGAAAATGGGTACGTATAGTCTGCGGAGATTCCGACAGTGTTCCATGACCTTTTCCAGCATTAGAGCTTTCATCAACCTCAATTTGCATTGGTCTTCTTGAAAAACGACGATTTGTACACGACGCATAGTCGGGTTTTCAACTATATCTTCCCTCTTTTTTCTTTCGGTCTTTCCTTTTCTTGTTTCGGGGTCGTATGATGGCGCTAGAGCGAGCGCCTTTGGTTGGCCAGAGTTTCTGAACCGAAAAAATAATAATCATAAATTAACAAAAACAACTTCTTCTCTTCTTCTCTTGTCGAAGATACGTGTGTAGCAAGCAAAGAATGGGTTTTCAGCTTTTGGGTTATTAAGATGGGATGGGTTATGAAGTAGAAGAATGTACTGGGATTGGAAGGGGTTTGAGACGTTGGGATTTTATCAGCAATGTTATTCTTTTGTGTGCATGGTGATAATAGAGGCATAGTGGTAGTAGAGCATACGGGTGGAGCTGGTTAGAACTGAATGGATGTTGGTAGAGAAAGACATCCAGGTGATAGAAGGAAAAATGCTCAGGAGAGAGGACGTGTATCTATCTATGGAATGATCTTATCGATGGGTTTTTGCATCTGGGTATGATGTAGTACATAGTCGTTGTGCGCAAATTTTCCTTTTTGCAAGATGGTGCATACATGTGGGGCTTCTTGATACGCAGTCATGCATCAGGGAACGAGGATGTCGTCAAGTGATGAGAATTACCACGATAGCAGTTTTGGAGCAAGATAAAAAGACGAACAGTCGAGCCAATTATCGCAAAGATTCATTTTCCCATCTGAAATAAGTATATCTAATACAAAATCTGAGCCCAGAAACGATTACTTGATCCCTCAGTCTATTCTCCTGTGCTGTATTACCAGTCATCGGCCTCTTAATTACGCCCCACAAATACATGGACCGTCTCAAGTGTTCATCCCACATTCGCCCCTTTATCAGTTTCTCTAGACTTTTTTGTTTTGGTTTCCGTTTTTGCTTCAGTGCCCTTGTTTCTCTCCTCCAATCTGTTCCAAAGACCCAGCGTCCTCGCTGATGCCCATTAGTTCATTCCCATCTTCCACTTTGAACCTCTTTACATTTTCATTCTCTCCTTGCACATCCACCTCCGCACTCCGCTTCTGGCCAGCCACGAACCCTTCTTCAGTTGACCCTTCTTCAAGTACAGCTGTTGACGAGATCTCACCGGCCAAGATACCTGCTCTTGGTATATCTGAGATACCATGGAACTCATCCACATCTTCTCCCTCTGGTGCGATCTCATCTGTTGATTGATGGACAGGCTCAGCTAGTGGTTGTATGGCATGGGCATGCTCGATAACAGCAAGTTGATGATTCTCAGATTCGTCGTGGACGAGCTCGGTGCCATGCGATGGAAACTCGCTATGTGCTTGAAGGTGCGCGAGCGCCGCTCGCGTATCGCGTTCCTGCTGTTCATCTCCATTCAGGTCGTCATGCCCATTCCCTTGCCCTCCATGGGTGTGGTGTTCATGTCCATGCTCGTGAGCACCGACGTGGGATTGAGCCTGCGCGCGTTCGTGGTCCTCTCGGACCTTTTCGAGCTCAGCAAGGGTCTCCGGCATGACAGCACTCAGGGCTATCAAAGTCGGATCGATATCAAGATCAAGCTGGTGTTGCAAGGTATCATGCTCGTGTCCCTGGGCATGGTGGGGGTGATGTTCGCCTTGTTGGTTGAGATCATGATGTTCAATGTGATCATGAGAATCATGTTCTTGGCCTGGATGACGATGGTGGTGGTGCGCATGATGCCCTTCTTCAAGGCCCAAATGAGGGTCTAACGCTTGCGGGATGTCCACACCTGTTGAAGCTCCTACGCCTTGCGACGGATCGCCCAATGGGATTGAGAGTGAGCTGGGTCCAGCACCAGAGCTTGATGATCGAGCACCGATTGAGTTGGCGTTGGTTAAACCTGCAGCCAATGCTTCTCGGGCAGCCTTCTCGCGGCGCTCTTTGGTGGCTTTTCCTGGTCCACGCCGGCGGACGGCTTCATCCCAAGTGCAGACTTCACCGCGTTTGGCACATGTTTCACAGAGTGGTTTTCGGCCGTCACACCTGGCAAGCTGACGTTAATATGCCAAGCTATAAAGTGAGAAACAAGATAAGACTCACTTGAGCTTTCGACGTCGGCAGAAATGACAGGCCAACGCAAGCTTCTTTCCTTTACCTCCTGTACCGTTACCCCTGCCCTTGTTATCCCCGTCATCCCCATTTCCACTACCCCCACTCCCACTTCCACTCCCATCTTGGCCCATTCCACCATCACCACCACCGCCACTACCATTTCCTCCAATATCACCCGCACCACCATCACCATTCGCCCATCCTTCTCCATCCCCGGTCAAGCCATTGAGCGTAGGTACTTCGCCCCCTGTAGAATAGTAAACGCCTTGAGCCGGCATCTGGACAGATTGCTGTGTCATCGGGGCGGGTAAAACGGGCTCCTGCGCCTGTTCATAAGACGAGTCTTCAACCTTGACGTGGATTGATGATGACCATTCTGCATGAGTTTCGGCTGACTGCTGCAGGCGGTGCATGGACCCTCTAGAGGACTTGGAAGGTGGAGGAGGGTTGATGTAATTACCAATGAAGAGATTGCGCTGGGAAGGTGGCTGAGATGAACGGGCAAACTGAGGACCGCCGTACATCCCTGGAATTCCAACTGGAATAGACGCCTGCACACCGATAGCACCGTCGTAAGGGTATGGATTCGATTGTTGAGGCGGCTGGGAAGTGTAAGGTAGGTCTGGCTCCTGCTTCACCACGGTAGCCATCGCCTGTCCGTCAGATCCGACGCAATGCCTGCTGGCAAACTCTCTGTGGAAAACAGTATCGACAGCATCCATCTGGGCAAACGAGGCTGACAGCTGGAGAGGCGTCTGGGAAGCTGAAGCAGTCACCGAAGTTGTAGACCCCAAATGCTGCTCAGCAGCAATCTTTTGCTGGAGAAGCTGCTGAAAACGAGAATGCCCGCGATCGAGCTGCCCGGCTTTTTTAACCGGGGAAACCATCGGCGCGCTTGCCTGCGGAGAACCAGGCATGTTAAAAGGCTGGGCTACGCGACCTACATCCAACATCATTAGCCCTGATACGTCCCATATGCATACAGCTACTCACCATGCGCCCAGTGACTAGAGTACCGCCCTTGCATATACATTGGCACAGGTGCCGGCGCCGGTACAACGACACTCGACGCGCTCATATCGTTCCCGAATCCCTGGTTTTGAGCTTCTACTCCACTGTGGTTGCGATACTGCTGCTGTTGAGGGTATACTTGAGCTTGTTGTTGCCAGGACTGTCCTTGATAGGTTGGAGGGGGTACCTCCATGTAATGTGTGGGTGGATGTCGACGGGACCAAACAGGTCAACAACAGAAGGGATCAATCTGCTTCCTTTCCGCGAAATCGACCGGTCGAGATTTGCTGCCTTGTGAATCTGCTCTCCACACCCGTTGCTGGCGAAAGGGGCTGGATGAAAAGATGGATGGACCGAAAAGAGGGTGGATGTGTAGATGGGAATGAAATGGATGGGAAGACACAAAGAGTGGAGTCGTTGTGTGGCACTGTTAAAATCTGCACTCCTATTGGCTGCTGGGTGTTGTTTCGACCGCGCCGCTAATATCGTATGGAAATCGAACGAACCTGTTCGTGATTTGACTAGCTATACACGTGGACGACGAGATTGATGCGATGGATGGGGTTGAGAGATGTTTCGATGGCGAAACAAGATTTTTGGATGGGCGGGAGGGGGTTTTTATGAGGTGAAAAACAGGGAAAAAATCGGCTCCCAGCGGCCAAGCCAAGTTCCACCACTGCAACAGTGTCTTTGTTCTATCGCTTCTGCTGTCTTTCGTCCTTTTCAGCGACAACCTGCTTTCAAAGATATGCATATACTCGGCACCCACTCCTCTACTGGCAAACAACATAGCTCAGTATAACATAAGCCATGAAAGTTGTGGTACTGATGAGAACAATACCAAATCGCAACTGACCCTTCGAACGAGATCGTTCGCTGACACTCAACTTGACTTCCCAGCACGACAGCTAATTCAAGTGTATGGCGTATACATCCTAATCGTATTCTGTGAGTGGTACTCGTGTCCCGTCCTGCAGTTGAATAAGTATCGTTTCACGTTGGTTGCGATTACTGTCATAAGCTATATATATATATATGTATATGTATGAAGCGACAGGAAAGCTTGCAAAGAAGGTGGTTGACAACCCAAGGGATACAAGGATGCTTCGAAATACTTCAGTCTTCTCGCCGTAAGTATTGCTAGCCTTTTCCTGCTTCTTTGCTTGAACCCATTCTGAGAGAAGAGGAAATGATAGAAATAGGAGTTATGGGGCATACTTGAGTTGGGTGCCATAGATAAAAAGCACGACAAGGCTGGTAAGCATCGTCTATATCATTTACAGACTGATATGATTAACTAATGCCGCTTTTATAAAAAAAGCCTATCGTAAAACTTCTGAAATCTTGCCGAGGCATCCAACGCCCACTCAAGTCCGCTCGCCCTCAAAGACTCTCATGCGGAACTTGAAGATATGAAACGAGATCATGACTACGTTCTCTCAAATCTACAGCACCACCTTTTCCCAAGGGTCTGCAAATCTGCAATTGACTATGACGACTATGCGCAGTGACTATCATACTCTTATCGGTAACAAATAATCCGTTTTGCTGTTACATCTGGCGTCGTCGCAACCATCTTTTTTCGTAGTTCACTGGCTGAAGACCAGGCCGAAATTCCTTCAAATGAGTACTGATGTGTCCGTGAAGAAAATCTCACAGGAAGTGGGATTCGATGGACAATGAGCAGGTTTGTAACAGGAAGGCTCATCTTGTTATCCGATGGAAGGATCTGCAAATGGACATGCGAATAGGGGGATGAGTTCGAGTGCGGTGGTTGCACCTATAGGCGTGGCGTGTTAAGACTATGGCTCTCTCGGGTGATTTGGGAGAGTATGAAAAATGAGGGATGAAAATGACTTGGCTTGTTCTTTTGGTTTTGTTTGTGCTTCTACTAGTTCTGAGATCTTAATATTTATATCCGTAATTCAGGCGTTCTGGCAATGCTGTTTTTGACGTATAGATAGATGGTTTCGCTAATGGTTTTTTTGAAATGATATTCGCAATACATGAGAGTTACACCTTTATTCTACTTCGATACAATTTGAACCTGGAAATACTAGAAGCACGCCATTCAAAAGGAGAAACACTATTAGAACAGATAACGAATATCGCCCACCTCACCTTTCCTCCGAACAGATCCGTGTTGAGCTAAAGCGCCCTTGTAATCTAGTGGAACCTTTCCACCACTGTCCCCTCAGTCGCAACACCTTCAAGCTTGTACAGTGGCTCAAGGCGAGCTCCTTTGCGGAAGAAAATGTACCGCTTGATAACCCAAGGGAGCCACCTTGTCGCTTGGTACTTTGCAAAGACTGGGACAGGAACAGCAAAGACGTAATCCAGTTCCTCAAGAGTTCGCTGACTAGATTAAGTAGCCAAGTGTCAGCGCCAGAGCTAAAAGACGTACGATTGAGGTTGCTACTTACGCAGTCTCAGGGGTAAAGAAAAAGATTAGGACCCAAGCGAGAAGATTGGTACCCGCGTAGAAGTAGAATGCTCCCCAAGGCTTCATCGCCACCAACATACTCGGGAATGTCAAACCAAGCACCGCTGCCCACATGTTGTTCTGTTGCACAGCCCAACTCATACCAATTTCTCGATGCGTGAGAGGCTGAGCCTCAGCAGCGTAGACAAATGGTACTGGGCCCATGCCGGGGGAGTAGAAAGCGGTGAAAAGATAGATCGCTAGAGCGAGGATAGGTACTCGAGCAGAGTTAGATTCGTCCATGAAGAACATAGATCCAGCCCAGAAAAGCATAAGAGCCATACATGGGAAGGTGGTGAGAAGAAGGTTACGTCGGCCAAAAGTGTCAATAGTCCAGATAGCAGGGAAAGCGAAGACGGTATTGACCAAGCCGAAACCAAAAGATGCCAGCAGACATTGACGGGTGTCATAGCCAGCCTCTGAGAAGATGGTGGACGAATAGAAAGCTATCAGGAAACTTATATTAGCAGAGGGTTTGGAAGCGGTAATTTCAAAAGCGACTTACACATAATGTTGATTCCACAAAGCTGTTGAGAAATCATCACAACCCAACTAGCCAAGTTTGCCCTCCTCAAACGGGGCTGGACAAATAAGTCCTTGAAGCGTGAAAAGTACGTGGTACCTTTGAAGGCCTCACGCTCTTCTTCAAGTTGACAATGGGCATAGAACTGGAATGGAATCAGTGAATGTCGATACTCATACCCGAATGAGCGGTGACGTACCATGTCTCGAGCCGCTTGGATCTCAGACTTCCTAAGCCTGCAGAAAGAAGCAAAAGCTTCCCGGTACCTCATCTTCTTCATCAACCATCGAGGAGATTCAGGTACGAACCAGACTTTGTGAATTTACATCAGCAAACGCCTTGAGTTTCTCATATATGTACTTACTCAGAGCGAGAAGGGGCACCGCAGGAACAAAGGCAGCAGCTAGCTGGACTCGCCAAGCTATACGACCGATTTGGTAGAACATTAGGTTGGAGCAGAAACCGAAAAAGATACCAAAGGCAACCCAGAGTTGGAAAGACATAACCAGAGCACCTCTGATGGACGCCGGAGCACTGAACGCGGCACGGTGAGCATCTTATACTGGTTTCGTAGCTGTTGTTGCAACTCACGTTTCTGCCGTCATGATTGGGATTGTGGTAATCTTCATACCCATACCCACACCAAGGAGTATTCGACAGATAAACAATTCCCACCAGTTCCTCGTGAAAGCTTGACAGAGTACGGGGAAGACACAGAAGAGACCGGTCACAAAAATAGTACCACGACGGCCGATGTAGTAGTTGATTGGGTCAGTGAGCATGGCAGATACAGCACCAACAGTGATAGAGGGGGCAGAGTTAACCATCCCAACTAGGACAAAGTAAGCGTGGCTCTATACAATATCTAGCATGCAGTACTTACCCAGCCATGTGTTGTCTGCAATTCCAAACTCGGTCGGGAAAGAGAGGTTTGCACCATTGGCTCCCGTACTATAGTGGGGCTCATGTCAGCCCAATAAAACGTTTCATGGAAGTTACCTACTTGTCCCATCCTTGGATAGCACTTCCGATACTGCAAACGATGACAAGGAAGTAAAGGGAGCGAGTCTGATCCCAGCGGTCTGCGAAACCAAAGCATGTCAGTCAGCGGAGAACTTTGGCTTGTTTTTTGACCATTCAGCAAAAGCGGCGAAGTCCGCTCTTCATTGTTTGGTTCTTCCCGCCCCGACGATCGAGTCAAGCACTCCATCAAACGGAGGAGGTCCTAGCTAACACTGCCAAAAGGGACTACCCAATACTCACTTGTCTTTTCCCTCCTAACCCAATGCTTGTCTTCTTCGGTAAGTTCTGGGATATCTTCAGCCTCATTAGGTCGCTGGGACAAAAGAGCTGCGCGCCTGAAAAGGTCTTGCTTGTCTTCGAAGCCATTGTCGGAGCTGAACTGATCAGCCATACTGAAGAGTTTGGTCTTTGAGAGGCCATATAGGGGGTTTTGAATTCTGAGAGAGGCCATCAGATTCTGTAATTAAGGAAAGGAAATGTACTCACTTGGCGCTGACATTGCGGTGTCTGTTACGGATGTCTTGTCCCCGACTATCCTCGACGTCGACATCTTCAAGATGATCAACTTGCTGGAACTTCTCAGGTTTATCTCCAGAGCTAGTGGGGAAAGAATGGTCACTCCCGGGGGAGGAGGGGGGGATGATAGACATGTTGCTTGCGCTAGATGAAAGAGGAGCGAGAATTAGACTGCGCGATGTTGCTGCCCTAACTTATCGGTAGATGTGGATATTTAGCTACTCTGCTTTGTGAAGAGGTCGGTTTTGTCGAGAAAGAAGACCCACCCTTCTCCTTATATGTCTGCCTCGTCCCTACAGCTCTTCATCACTCGACCGGCAGAAGACGGCCGGTGAGCGACCCGACCGACTAAGAGATGACGACGCGATTGGGGCCAAACATAGAAATAGATCGGTGAATAATTGGCCCTCTGTGATTTCAACCTGACATGGGGAACGAACTAACAATTCCTCTGCTTATGCTCTTCATACTCAATCCTCATCTCTTCCACCCAACGAGAGTCCCGTGACTGGTGAACGATCGAAAAGTCGTTGGCATTGTTCAGGCACTTTTCCCCGCCGTAGTTGTCCCAGGGCGGTTTCCGCATTCTAAATACGTCATCATCCTGTTCCTGCGCTATTTGATTCCAATGGGCGTGTTTTGAACAAGCCAGGAAGAAGTGAGATGCTCGGGTGCACAACAAGCGCCGGAAGACCAAATGGTTCCGTCGCATTCGGCAAAAGCCTAAATTGCCGAATGCGACGTTTGAAGAAAGCCCGAGCTGCTATCTCCAGTGGGGCTCCTCCTCTTTTACCCTTACTATCATGCGAGTATGAAGGCTCAGCTCGAGGCGCTGACGATTGTAGGTTCACTATCTATGTATTATTATTACACGAGCCTCTTTTTTCGTCAGGCCACGTTCAACCACGAGTCGTTCAAGGCTACATGGGGGGCATGCAGATACTACTTATTTACAGTAGTACAGTAGTAGTACACATGCATAGAAGAAGTGGTGGGTCGGTGTCTCTGTCTTGTCGGCGATGTCGCCTTGCATCTTAACAAGCGTTTTCGGATTCGGCCCACTGCCCGTACCTTACTGCAACTATAAGTCTGCGACGTACTACTTTGGCCAACAGTGCAGTCTGGGAGTCTAGACTCATCTAAGATCAGCGCCTCTATATCGAGGATTAATAGCCGGAGTCTCTGTCACGGCGAAATTACGGAGTAAAAGATAATCAGGCCACTGCACCGCCTGCCTGCATGTGGCTGACGTCGTCGTCCATCTGGTCGGTGAATTGTTGGTGAAATTGCGGAGAATTGAATCGCAGCTTCTTCCTGATCACCTGCAGTTTAAAAAATCCTATTAGTACAGGCTCATGGGTTTTAACCACAATAAATAAGGCGAACGGCGCAATGAGTTAGTGCCTGATAAACGGGAGATCACCTTTTGGCCTTGTGTCCCCGTAGAATACTCGGCGAATGGCAAATATGACTAGACTTCATGGTCTGCGTGCGAATGGCCTGGGGGCATGATATAAGAGCAAGGGCTTTTGTCAGTTTGCTGTCTTCTTTCCCATCCCCCTAGTATCTAATAACAACTCTGCGGACTAAACGAACATTACTGCATCAAATTAAGATGATCTCACGACCCGAACTCACTCTTCTCGAGCAGCTTGAAGCTACTGGGGTCAAAATCGACACCGACTCCATGGATCCCAAGGTGGCTGCGAACTTGCCTATCAAAGCCCACGATATGACCTCCAACCAGCTTTTGACCGATGAGCAGCTCAAGAATCCCGAGAACAAGGAACTTGTGGAGAAGACGATTAGAGAACTCAAGGGCGCGAATTGGTTTGACGTCCAAACTGTTTTGGTAAGCCATTCGGATGGGCTTTGCTGAGTGTATGGGTCAAGAGCTAATTAGGGTTACAGACCGCTCGATTTGCAAAGAGAGTCATCCCTTACATCCAGGGCCGTGTCCTTGCTCAGACTACTCCGACCAAGGCTTTCGACAAGGACGCCATCATTTCCCACGCTCGTGCTTACGACAAGGCCTTCCAAGCTGAGGGTATCTCTCGGTAAGCACGAAAGAATCCAATCCGGAAACGGTTTCGAGATAAAACTGACTTGCCATAGTGACCGATACTGCGTCAAAGTACCCGCCACTACTGCCGGTGTCCAGGCAGCGAAGATTCTCAACGAAGAGGGTATCAGGACGCTCGGTACCTCGCTCTTCTCCCTTGCCCAGGCTATCGCTTGCTCTCAAGCCGGCATGCTGTCCATTAGCCCCTATTACAACGGTAAGCAATACATTATAGAATGTAGAGGAAGGCTCTGATAATATCCATAGAGGTGCGAGCCCATGTTGATTCCTCTCTTTGGCCCGACGTGGCAGACCCCGCTACTCAGCATCCCATGTCATTCCGCGTAAGACACATTCGCGAAACTTATGATCGATTGGCCAAGGAGACTGGTAAAGTCCAGCCACTCATCAAGGGGGCCTCGTGAGTATTTTTCCTGGATGATATGGGCTCAATTGGCAGAAGCTGACATGCTTGAGTAGGTACATCACCGCACGCGAAGTCATGGCCATGCCGGAACTTGGCGTCGAGCACGTTACTCTCCTTGTCGGCCCCATGGAAGACCTCTGTTCGACTTCTCGCTTGCCAGAATACCGTAAAGGCGGCGAGTGGCAGGTTCGTGTTCGCTCAGAGCTCGACAAACCTAATGTCAAATGGGCCACTTGGTCTGCCCCCGAGCCTTCTGCTTCGAAGAAGAGGATGGCAGAAATGGCAAAATCAGACCCATACAGCGATTTGATGCAGAAGCACTGGAAGATGGCCAGCACTGATGTAGATTATTTGGCGGATGGGGTTTTGGATAAGTATAATGAGGAGGACGAGGTTACTAAAGTTCGCTTGAGGGATGCTTTGGAGCTCTTCAAGGGTGGAGAGGCGGAGTCGAAGGTTGAGATTGAAAGGCTGCAGAAGCTGTACGCTTAAGTCATGTTCATACTGCTGTGGCTCCTTCCCGTGTAACGTAGTGATGTGTATAGAAGTGTTTATGGTTGCAGGAATGAAAACTATACAAAAGAAACTTCGCTTAAGCTGTTGCAATGATAATATATATAGTGCTCATCAAGAGAACATATACAGGATGAAATACACTACTATACAATAATATCATGTAAGTCCCCTGTCCTTCTTTTCCTTGAAAAATGCCGCTACCCCTCTGGCAACTCCCCCAAAGTCTTGCGGCACCTTTACGTCTTTTCCAATCCACTTCGGAAGTTTGTTACGGATACGAGAAGTCGCGTAGCGTTTATCCACGAGTAGGATTGTAGCATAGTCATTGGCATGTCTGATGGCTCGGCCTGCAGCGAAACATGAGCCTTTGCCTGATGGGCACGAGAGTGAAATAAGGCCTCACCGATGGATTGATTGACGGCTCTCATACACAGATTCTCGTACATTTCCCTAGAGGCCCCTTGGCCAGCACCTGGGACAGTTTCGACGTATCTCATACGCTCCTGGAGTTCAACTGAGCTGACATTGGCGAACGGAAGGCCAACCATGATTACACAGCGGCCAAGATTGTCCGAAAAGTTAATACCTAAATAAATATTAGGGCCATTTGGTAACAACATAATTAGGACAAGCGGCACCTTCTGAAAGTTTACCTCCGACGACCGCAAACATAAGTGCACCTGTCTTACGAGACTTTTGACCAGAGGTAGATGTCGCATAACACTGGAAGGGTTTAGTTACCAAAAAATCAAGTCAATATCAGAAACGCTCACAGATGAGATAGCCAGAGCATAATCACGAAGAATTGTCTCAACGTCACCAGACGTTTGAGGTTCATAGAACAACTACCCGTAGAAGATCAGCACATGTTTCAGCTTGTTCAAAATTTTGCTTACCTGTTTACGCTCACCTAACCTTTGCAACAATCCCGACTTCGTCCAGAAAGCTCTCACTTTATCCAAGAAAGCGTACGATGGGAGGAAGACAACGACGCCGTCTGGTACCACACCTATCGTAGCTTGTAGGACTGCTCCCAGATCGGTTAACTGCAATTGATAAGTCAATCCCACCCAAGAACCTCTTCCGCGTATAACTCACCAAAGCCTCATCATTCCTATTACCGAACTTAAACTCAAATTCGCTTTTTCTCGGACCCACACTGACGACTTGAGTGAGAAGATTCTCTTTGGGTATGACATGTGAGCAGGAAAGAGTCGAGAGGCGGTCTTTAGGTATAGAAGGGAAGAGTTGTTGCAAGAAGTCTGTTATCTGTATCCCTGTCAGCATTCTCGAGCACAGCACGAAACATGTAGACACACAGGCTCCATTGTACCTCCAGCTAAGATTACGCTCCTAGCTTCTTCGACAACTTCCTTGAACCTCTCAGAGGGATTCAGTAAGACGTATTTGATGACGACAACCGGCTCTGATTTATCCAAATCATCAATGGACAAAATAATCCTACCGTCATCCTTCGCATCTACGAGGGATAACAGGAAGGATTCTACATTGTGAAAGGCCGCTATCGATGCATGTCGAGCTGTGGCGCTTCGTGAGGTCTTGGCGTCTATGCAGCCAGATTTGAGTGACGGTTCTTGAATGCAGAGTTATAACTCACCTTTCAAAGCAGCTTGCTCCGCCACATGCTCGGAGAAACCGCTTATCTTTCTCGCGAGTCTACTCTCCTTAAGATAGGCTAGTAGCTCTATAGGATTCACCTGATCACTTCCGCCCCCAATTCTCCCCATAAGATTATTTACATCAAGAACTTCTACTTTGGGCTTTCCTACCGGTTTGCTCTCCTTCGTTTGGGATTTGGCGTCTTGAAAAAACTTATCGCAAACGCGGATTAGACCTTGGAGCAAACTCAAGATCTGCTGAATCCACAATGAGTGTATGGGTTTTAAACGTGATTTGAAGCGTTGGAGATATTGCTGGAGTTGGGACACTGCGTTGGCAAGATTTGTTGAGGTCAGAGTGGTGCAATGGATAGACAGGAGTGTGTCGATCAAATCTGTTCACCGCCGTTAGAAAAGGCGCAGCTAGGGAAAAAAGCGTCCTTACTATGGGCTTCGTCAATAACCACTACTTGGTTCTTGAGCTTTATACCCAGGGCTTCATGAGAATTCTTCTGAAGAAGCAAATTATATGGTAGAGTAACAATCTAGGACTATGTTAGCTGGACATGGCTTAAAGATACTTGTATACATACCTGGCTCTGCTTTACAGCCTTACGGGTAGCATAATACGGGCAGACACAAGATTTCTTCCCCATCGTCACAATATCTTCAATGTCTTTTACGGACGCCTGCAATCGGTCATCAGTATTTCCATTTCTAGGATGAATTTAAAACTGACTAAGATCGTGTCTCGTGCGTCAAGCATCGTTATTTCGTCTGCTTTTGCTGGTAAGAATTCACATCTTGCTTTACCTGTCAAGAGTTGTATACTTTCAGCTGTACGTCTTGATAAGACTTGTCAGACTTACCCGACTTTTGCATATCCAAACATGCTTCGTTCATCCTTTCATCACCGCCATTTCTAGCCAATGCCCGAACCTTTTCGTTTATACACAACTGTTTACGACTTCCTAAGGGGACTAAGCTGACACCATGTGACGGTGCTTCAGCTGAAGAAGATTCCGGTACAGAATCATAGCTGGCAAATGATGTTTTGAGAAGTTCGGAAGTCAATTGACGGAGTTGTGTATGAGTACGTGAAGTGTAGTATACCTAAGGCCTGGTCAGCCATGTTCATAATGCATCATAATAGCGCACAGACGAACCTTGGGCGCGTCTTCCTCATCTTCATCCGCTTCTTTACGTGTGGTCCCTGAAGGTTCGAATCTGGAAATGGCTTAGTCACCGCTACTGCCATTCAATCACTCACTTGCTCATCAGCTCGCGCACCTCTCTCGACAAATAAGGCCCTTCTTCATTATCTTCCTCCTTATCCTCGGGCAAGAAATCATCTTCTTTAGTTTCCCCGGTCTTTGCTTTTCCCACACCCTCAGCTCCTGTCTTGACTCTCTTCCCACCTCCTAGCCCATGTCTAAACGCTCCTACACCACCTTCCCTTCTCATCTGCTTCTCTTTTTTTCTTGCTTTTTCAAGTCTCTCTTCCCTCTCCAGCTGTACAGCCCTGAGCTCATTCATCTTTGCCTTGATTGCATGTTCAATGACCCATGGTGGGTCATCGGGATCGTCAGCTGAAAATTGTTCTCGAAGAGAGACTTCGGCGGCAGTGTCGAGTCTTGCTTGATGCTGGGATAGCCAAGTGAGGGTTGACGTCAAAAGGGATAGCGATTTACCCGTTCCTGTGGGTGACTCGACCTGTCCAATCTATTTAGAGAGTTAATCACAAAGAATGAAATGGAGGCTTACAATTGCTATCTTGCCATCTTCGATGGCCCTAAAGACGACGCGCATTAAGTCTAGCTGGATGTCATAAGGCTTAGGATAGGGGAAGGGAAATGTCTCTGGTGTAGGGAGACAAGGAGTCGCGGGTTCTGCTGGTCGGTTTGTCATTATGGAATCATGTTCACTATAATAACTGTGTCAAAAAAATTGATGTGAAAGGCAAATCGCCGTCACAACGAACAAGTTAATGTCACACACAAACGCGTCGACGCGCCCAGTTTACGCGTCTGTTCAACCAGTGAATGGAAAATGAATGCAAAAGTTATGCCCAATCATATATAAGTCAACGAGACAGGTAGGACATCTCACATCGCACGGTGTACATAAAATACTAGTGGTGTTACAGAAAATCTATACAATGAGGACAAAATCGGAGCAGGAAATATCGAGAAGAAGGGAACACCATATAAACATTTCAAATGAAAGATCTAGCCCGTACCGTTACCAATCAGCCATATCTCTACTAAAGAACAGCTAAACATTAAAGCCTCGTCGAGCGTATTTTAATAGATTGCGGAACCTTCAATCCCTCACTTTCCGTTGCAATCTCGCACCAGTCGACGCTGGTGTCGGCGTACTGGATCTGAACTCCACATCCTCGTTCACGATTTGGGTACCCTTCGGGGTCGAAGGAAAACCCTGGCTGAGAGGGGATGAGTGGCATGTGTAAGGGGAGGAGAGGCTGGAGGTACGGTGATGGATCGCTGGACGGGGAAGCTGGATT
The DNA here is from genome assembly GCF_000091045.1 of Cryptococcus deneoformans JEC21. Lineage (NCBI taxonomy): Eukaryota > Fungi > Basidiomycota > Tremellomycetes > Tremellales > Cryptococcaceae > Cryptococcus > Cryptococcus deneoformans. The sequence continues at coordinate 1,452,875 of NC_006684.1, forward strand.
GGGAAGTATGCTAGCGTTGGGGGCTGAGTTTGCGCTTGAGCTTGCTCGCACTCGGAAGGAGGATGGTGAAGAGGTGAACAGCGCATGAAGTCTGCCGGTAAAGCAGAAGTCGAGGCTTGTGTGTTGAGATGTGGTCTCGCGTGCTGTTAGTGACAGTCAGCTTGATGTCAAAACAATAATGATTTTGAGATGAACAAATAGACTCACATAGGGCAAGACAGTAGGCGATACGACGTTTAGCGACCAAGGCTCCCATTCGCCATCTCCATCTCTCAGCTCTTTGATTCTACCAGCATAATGCTCAGTAGAAGGCAAAGGCTTGTGATGCGCAAAAGGTGATGTGAGATGAGTGTTGGACGAGGATGGCTCACTGTTGGAGCGCGGCCGACCCTGGAATGTGCGAGGTAAAGCACGATGGTGCTGTACAGGAGACCTTCGATGCTCATCTGAGGATTCATTGGAAGATGAAGTAGGGGGTTCTGAAGGCGACCGAGGCGCATGTGCATGGTGACGCTGACGGTGGTGATGCTGACTGATGGAATATGGCTCGACGTGAGGTCGGCGGTGCACGTGGTGAATGGAATTGTGGTGTTCTTCCGACTTGCGACTGGATTTGAGGAGTTCCTCAAACGGTGATGAAGCTATGGAAGACTTCTTTGGTAAAGGTATCGCATCAAGGCGTGGCGAGGTCTTAAGTCCCAATCCGTAGACCATAGTGAGGCGTTGTGTAATGTGTATAAATAAATGTTCAGTGTTAATTATTAGCTGATGTTGTTAAGGCTCTGTGCTTGGGAACCAATAGTGGAATCCATTCTGCCAAGTGAGCACTTCTTATACCTTTCATACACTTGACGATCACCATAGTCGGGGCCTCTCGCGACGGTCACTTAGGTACTCACGGCAAGCCTCTGTCATCACTCGGAAGCCCATGAAAAGTCCTTCGGCTGCACGTGATATAGCTTCTGCCTGCGAAAGACGAGAAGAAACGAGACTGGCCAAAAAGAAATACCAAATAGCCTAGCCGAAAGTAGGGGAGAATACAAATATTTGCTGTCGGGATGTCTCGTCAACTCTCGGAGCTTTCCATTTGTTGCAAGTCGCCGAAGGCCAAGGATCCGCGTCTTCCCGGTTTGCGTGGTTCTTCGTCCTATCTCCACGGGTGCCAAGTCAAAATTCAGGATTCTTCGATAGAGTATGTATGGGTTGAGGGCGTGGCAGCTAACAGCATGACGTTGAGTTATTATTAATAAGGCCGACGTTGCAGTGAAGATGAGCTCAAGACACGACACCAACAGGTCGTTGAATCCTTAATCATCATGGTTTCACAGTTTCGTATGTCGCTCACCGGCTAACTATAATCCGGATACGTTCTACTTCGCTGCATGTCTGACGGGATGTAGAAAAGATTCCTGAATCTGCCCTTGCATAATAAGCACCTCCCATTGAAAGAAAGCAGCATTCTCATCATCTCTCAGCCTGCATCCTCGGGCGATCTCGCGACGTGCCTCCACTTGCCACAGGCAAACGCCGAAAATACCGTAAGAGCAGGCGGCGATGGCCGTACGCAGGGCACCGGTCGACCGCGTCCACGCACCTCGTCATCTTCCTTCCCATTCCTTCTCCTTCTCTTTCCTTCCTTCTTCCTTCTTCACCCACAGCTTCAAAGCCAGAGACAGTACAAACGTCTGCTCACCCAACGCCAACCCACGCCACAAGCAAACCCCGTGTTCTGCCATACCCAACAGCGACCTGGATCGAGAGTTAACAACTTGCATATTCTCAACACATCGCCGATCATGTCTGCTCCTACTGAGAACGTGTCGACCAACGGGGTTGCTCCCGAGACCCAGCAGCCTGCTGCTGACTCCCAGACTCCTTCTGCTCCTGCTGAACCCAACGCCAAGGTAGGCTATCTAGTAGAAGCAGGAGAAATAAGCAAGGGCCGATGCTCCGTGCGCAGAAGGATTTCGAGCAAATGGCTGACTATACTTTTAGGTTTATTTTGGCAAGATCGCTCGAGGCGTATGTTTTTCCCTTCATTGTTCTTCAATTCCATAATGTCCATATCGTGTTGACTTTCGTATAGACGAGCGAAGACCAGCTCCGAGAGTTTGTTGAGTCTGCTGGCGAGGTGTAAGCTACCTTTATGAACGCGCTTCCTTTGACTGACTTGATCCCTTTAGTTCCATCCTTTCAATCCACGAAAAGACTACCTACCGTGGCTATGCTTTCTTTGCCTTCGCCACCTACAAGGACATCGAGAGCGCGAAGAAGGCTGTCGAGCTTAACGGCAAGGGTGAGCTCTTCTCATCAGACGCTATCGTGTTTAGCTTCTGATTTATGTACATTAGAACTCAATGGCCGGCCTGTGATTGTCGAATACGGCAAGTCTGAAGAGGAGGCTGCTGCCGACCGTGAAGCTAGGATTGAGAAGCGCAAGGAGGCCAGAAAGGCGAGGGATGCCAAGAAGAAGGCTGAAACTGCTGTTGCTAGTGCCACCGAGGGTGAGGCCCAGGCTGCTGAGGGTCAACAGGAGGGTGAGGCCAAGGAGGTGGCTCCTAAAGCCAAGAAGTCTAGGGCCAGGGTATGTTTAAATCTTCTAGTGGCATTTTCGATATGCTTGTTGACGATGCCATGTAGAAGCCCAAGCGACGTCAGCCCGGAGAGGGTGATGACGAAGCTCACGAGGACGAGGAAGATGCCTCCAAGGCTAGGATTGATGCGGAGGGTAGTGACGAGGCTGGTGAGGCTTCTCAGGAGAACAAGGCTGCCAAGCCCAGGCAACCCAGGAAGCCCCGAGTGAAGAAGCTGCAGATATCCGAAGAGGACTCCGAGGTACGTGCTCTTCATCGCAAGAAGCCGCGGGACAGAAGACTAACATGAGACATAGGCCACCATCTTTGTTGCCAATCTCCCCTTCTCTGTCGATGACGCCGCTCTTACCTCCATTTTCAACAACCTTTCCATTCAGGTCAAGAAGGCCAAGGTCGCCGTCAGGACCTTCAGGCGAGGCAATGACAGGAGAGTCTCTTCCAAGGGCTTCGGTTTCGTTGACCTTGAGGACCCTAGCCAGCGAGAGGAGGCTGTCCAGAAGGTTGATGGTACTTTGGTCGAGGGTAGAAACATTACTGCCAAGGTCGCCAAGGTAATGAAGCCCATTGAGCAAGAAGCTGCTGCTGCCACTGAGGAGAGCCAGCCTGACGCTCTCACTGCTGAGAACATTGAAAAGGTAGATGCCTCCGGGTGAGCGGGAAAGTAGGCTCCCATCAATCTGTGTCGAAACTGACGTTCCTATCTTTCACAGGCCTAGTGGCGGTTGGTAAACGATATCGTTGTCGCTTCCTTTCTCCACGATTGCACCTAAACATTATTCTTTGTATCATCACCTCAAATAACGTTCCAATATGCCCGTAATATGGCTTCCTCAGATCTCAAAAAAGAGAAGAAAGTAAGAAGATACGTTGCCAAGGATGAAGGGTATAAATGCATATACTTCCCCCTTGTACTTCGCAACATTTGCTGCACTTTCTCACATACATCTAGGCTAATCTAATTCACATTGAGATAACTTCTTTTACGAACCTCCAGTCTTTTCGTGTTGTTGCTCCCCTTTGTACAACTTGAAGTGTAAAGGCAATCGCGAGCCCTTGCTCCGCAAAGTATTGGCCACAAATGGTCGGTTACTCATCCTAAAAAGAAAATCAGTCATCTTCTCCTTATATCTCGATCTGGGAAGAAAAATTACTGACATGTTCCATCTGAAAATATGCTGCCCTTCCATCAACTCAATTTCAAACTCCCGCAGTAAAGTAAAGATGACCGTCTTGATCTCCATCACCGCCAGCTTGTATCCTATGCATCTCCTCGGGCCATCGATGAAAGTCATAAAATTTGGCCAGATGCCTGGACCTTCTGGGACGTAGTTTGGTACGGCATCTCGTCTGGCCGAGGATGTCGCAGCAGGATTGGAAGCCAAGGTCGGTCGGCCGCTAAAGGCAGAAGGTTGTGTGGTTGAAAGGAAACGGGAGGGATTAAATTCTTTGGCGGTCGGACCCCAGATGTGTTCGGAAGTATGCAGATGTTCAATCGGAACATGGACCTATTAGTAATTTGGAGATTTAGTAACTGAACCTTTCAAGAATGAAACAAGGATTGAATGAAGAACAGGAAGGAACCAACAAGCTGTCCTTTTCTGATATGTATATCCGTCACAACCTTTCCATTTGTCAAAATGACCGGCTCCGCCAGAGGAATAATATCATCCTTCTGAGCCTGCCTGACAGTTCCTGGAAGAGAAGGATTGATCCTCATAATTTCCTTTACGACAGCATCGAGATAGGGAAGCTCGTCAATCTGATTGAATGGGAGGTTATCACCGCACTCGAGGATCTCTGCGCGAAGGCGAGATTGGATATCTGGATGACGGGCGAGGTCGTATAGGCCGAAAGAGATAGTGCCACTGATTATCAATCTCCGAGTGTTAGTCGTATTTCGTAACGCAGGTTATATGGCCTACTCACGCAGTAGTCTCATACCCAGCGAACATAAATGTAGACAGCTGACCGGAAATTTCATGGTCTCGAAGCTTGTCTGCGGGGCTAATCTTTCGAGTCATATTGTGACGGACTACGAAGTGTTTCAGTCAGTCCAGCTAATGAAATTCAATAAGAGGATACTTACGCATAAGGGTCAATAAGTCTCTCCTATCGGGAACATCGCCTTTCTTGCTGTCTATGGTCAAAAGTTCTTGCTGGCGTTCAATCATTTTTTCCTTTGCAAACTTCTCTAGAGAACCCATGGCGTCGTTCACTCTTTTAGTGTTCTCACTTGGCTACCATACCCATTAGCATTTACACTTGAAACGTACCAATGGAAAGATATTATTCACCCAAATCTTATCGATCAAGGGCCATGCCAAACTCAGCAGCATCCGGAAGCCCGTCGTGCCTGGACAGAGAAGCTGCATTCGCTCATATTTGTGGAACAGCTTTCCCCCGGAGCCTTCCCAATCGCCGATAGAATCAAACTGATGGTCAACGCCAATGGACCCAATGAGATCGAAAGTACATCGCGAAGCAGTAGAGTAGACGTCGACTTCGCGGCTGCCGGGAGGGAGAGTACGGTTAACTGGAGAATAAGGGTTGCTGGCGGTCGGGTTGGTGCAAAGGTTAAGAAGGATATCTCGTAGCTACGATGTCTGATCAGTACCTTTGAAATAACCAGCATAGCCAATAGCTTACTTGATTAGATTTATCTTGTACAACCTGGCCCATTGACTTCAGTCCCCCCATGGAAAACAGCTTCTGCGACACCTTCCTCTGCGCTTTATGTCTCTCACCTTCGGCAACGATGAGGCCTTCCTTCATGTATCGTCGGACAAGGCCTCGAAGCAGATCAGACTTGGTATAGATGTTGGTATGCTGGAGTATATGGCTGAGAGCACGAGGGTCGACAGTGAAGATACGATGGTGCACGCCAAATGGACCACGGACCATGAATGTTGAACCGTAGGTTTTGATCCACTGATTAACTTCAGTACCTTGTAGGCTGATATGGTATCGCGTAAGCTGGGAGCGTTATGAATGACCAAGATCGTCGTACTCACTTCATGATCTCCGCTATATGGCCTTGGGAACTGGTCCCCCCTGGTGGGCATGGCACATTCTTTAGTGGCGATGTGAAGGGCTTGTACACAAACACACGGAACAACCAAACAACCAATACGACTAACGCTAATGGAATAATCTCTATTGTTCTAGGAGACTGAAATGATAGTTGCTTCAGCATCGTCGAGAGCGTTAATGGTGTACCGAGTGGACCGATGATTGAAACGTAATGGGACCGCTGAATGTCCTATGACCTAATGACGATCGTTCTACTATGTGTCTTCAGCTATTCAGTGCTTGGAGTTGGTTCGCCAACCAAAAGATCCGGCTTCCAACGAAGTTAAGTATCCAAAGAAGGTAAGTATCCAACAAAGGACTCATGCTTATCCTCTTCTTTTTGGGAGAGTAGGCATGGCCAAGCATTCTGTCTTACTGTACTGCCATAGCCCGTAATAGACATATGCGCGGTACCTTGTATGATTACCCCGTATTTTAGGGTGTTGATCCGAGGACAAAAAGAACATTTGCTGGTCATACTGATTTAGTGCTTTTTTCCCGGTACATTCAGAGTTGTTGTAATTTCAGATTACTTCCGATGGAAGACAACGACGTAATGTCCAAAGCTGGCCGTCGTCTGACATAGGGCAATGGGATTATGCGGTATGCGCTGGCTGATGGCCTTATACACTGGAACCGCTCGAAGGCGGCGGATTTCGAGAAGATGAAAGGGGAGTGGGGAAGGGAAGGATTCGTGGGATGGGTTAACGCAAAATTACAAAATGACCAAGAGTGGCGTCGACGCGTTTAATCAAGGGCCATTTCGCGTTCAAGTCGTCTATTGTCTTTTCAGGGCGATAAGGACATCCCGCAGTCCTGGTTCACCACATTCCTGAAATTCCACACACCGATGCATGGACCACAGCTTACATATCTTTGACCAAATAAAGATGCAGACAGATGCAAGGGTGTATAATTGCCAAGATAAAATACAACATGCCGAAGGCCGAAAATAGACATTCGAAAAGCCATGGTCCACAGATTGATCGGAGAAGACGCCTCCAACCTCTCTGTCCTCTGTCCGCACAATCTCTCTTTCCAATTCAGAATTCTTAACGCAATAGGCCTTCTATCAATTAATATTTCCAGCCTGATTAAACCCAAATGACATCCATTTATCGCTGTTGGTCCACAGATCACCACCACTTGGCTTTCCTGCCTCTTGCTCACTGATTATACTAGTTCAATGCCTGTAGTTATTTGGTTTCCGATGCTCCGCCGGAAAGGGTACCGAACGAATCAGTCGATACCGCTTTGTCTTCTGCGTATACAAAGAACAAGTTTAGTCAGTCGACAGTGCAGACGATATTGAACATTTGACTCTTTCACGTACCAAAAAGGTCCTTTTGTCCGACATTCGCAGTCATCGGTGGGCTAACTTTGTCAAAAACTGAACTGGAAGATATAGGTGGTCTACAAATTTCCACCCATCAAAGATGCGGCCAGATAAAATCGTCAGCATTCGTTATTTGCGACGATATCGACCTCCCCTCCTTCTAGGAACGCTGTTTCAAATCCATGTTGAGACGACAGGACGTGATGCTAGCACATCTATTTAACGCCGCTCGACGCATTGACTGTCATTTGTGACAGACTGAGGGATATACGGAGTGTCGGGACCTTACTATGCGCAACACGTTCATCGACAGCGCAAACCGGCTTTCGACAACAATCCCCGACACCAAGAAAAAAATGTAGACAATAACGACTTACACCGGAGTGTCCTTGCGCTGCTCAGGTGGTATGACCTCTGCACCGGCACCTCCTGGGGCATATTCGGGAGCAACGACGTAGTAGCCGGTAGCGATGCCTGCAAACAATGAAAGGTCAGTTATGAGATAGGGTGGCCAAAGGATGGTATAAAAACTCAAGGCGGGCGCGGGATTCGATGATCCTGGCTGAAATACTCACCAGCGGTCACTGCGAGAAAAGCAGGTACTAATCTTTGTAAATTACTCATCCTGAATTTGTGGACGCTTTGTTCTCTAGACTGTGCTGAAGCACTACAATATTATTTCGTACTGAGAGCGGCTGCTGCACAAGTTCGCGACCAAGGACCCGTCGTTCGGCACCAACGGACAGGAGTCGGAAAGTCCTCAATAACATGCATGGTGGTGACGGGGAAGATTGTGAGGCGGCGGGGTCCGTGACTTTCGGTTGATCCTTATTTACCTCCTCCTCTTCTATTTTTCCAACAAAAGCCACGACCACGCTCCGTGACGGGCGGGTCTAGTAAATGTCGGAGATTCTTTCTTTCTGCAATATTGTGAGATTACATATTCGCATCAGCCGGCATCATTAAAGAGACAGTCACTTGGGGCGAAATGCGCCTCTCGGCAATCCTATCCAAGTCCTCTTCCTCCTCCAACCGTTGGCTTACTCGTCAGTCGCGCGATCCTTACGTTCGTCAACGTACCGGAACTTCATCTTCTCCTTCCCAACCGTCATACCGCTCTCGCTCTTCCTTCAAGCTCGTTTCGCTTGCCAAGTCTCATCCTATTCTTTCAAGAGAAACTAAATCAGTCGTCGATCTGGGTGCCGCACCGGGCGGGTGGTCGCAGGTAGCCGCCCATCTGTTAGGCGTTGATAAAAAACCGACGTCCAAACCTCGAGTATGGGCGATTGATATCTTGCCTATGGACCCTATCCCGGCTGTGCAAACTCTTCAAGGTGATTTCCTTTCCTCTTCGGTTAGAGAAACTTTGCAATCTCTAGTAGGCACTCCAGAGTCAGGAGGAGGGGTCGATACCGTCTTGAGCGACATGATGGCGCCCATGACAGGCGTGAGAACGAGAGATGTGGGGTTAAGCTTGGAGCTGTGTGCTGCTGCTACAGTGTTTGCCAGAGGTGTTTTGAAGCAGGCAAGTAAGGAAGATGAAGTCAAGGTTGTCAAGGGGAAAAAAGTCTGGCCCGGCGGGAATCTCGTGTGAGTTTCGGAAGTTCGTATCTGGGTTCAATGATTCGCTCATGCCACATACAGGATGAAGTTCTTCGCCCATCCTGATCTTGACGAGTTCAGAAAGCTTGAACTAGACCGATGGTTTGGCAAAGTGGTAGTTGAAAAGCCAAAGGAATCCCGAAGTGGTAAGTAGTTATACCCTCAATTATCGGTTTGCGAAAGGTGAGTTAACCACTATCGCGCTAGAATCAAGTGAAGCCTACTGGGTCTGTCTAGGATTCAAGGGCGATCCTGCTCTGAGGTAACTGAAGACCATCGGAACAGTCTATGCGACTGAGGCCTGTATGCCTGTGGCAGTTGATCTCCGGATTCTTGGAGGAAACATCCGTCCTGTTGGCTCCCTAGCTGTGACTTTCGCGCATGCTTTTTGTCCAAAATCGTGGAGAGCTTGAATCCCGATCGGAAGGAAAGGTTTGCAATGTGCGCCGACGATATCTTGATGATCCTCAGGCGGCACTTCAGGCTTGCTATGGAGGCATGGGCGGACTTATTCCATCGTTGCCTTAGCATGCTTCATAGCAACCACGAGAACGGAAATATAATCATGCATTTCAATGAGGTGCACCCTCCTGTCACCGACGTGTCACGGGCGTCACGTTAGTCAGCGTAGCTGCCCGGCGCTCAACTCGGATGGTGTAGAACTCGGCGAATGAAGGTGAAGGATTCACGCCTAGCAGAGTCGGACGGAGGAATTGCTAGGCTTACGGAACAGAGGCTGGACTTAGAGGAAGGAATAGCCAGGGCCTGAAGGAGCAGGAGCTGGGCTAAGGGTTGACTGAAGCGATTTTAAAAGGAAGAATGCTCGGAGGCAAGGTAGTGAGAAAAGACAACAATATTGATTTTCTGGGGAATTATGGAACTACGAAAGGCTACTTTCTTATGTACCATTCGTTCCTCCTGCTTACTCATCATCTCTCTCGGAAAGATGTCATGTCGCCAACTCGTGACGGGGCGGGGCTGTCGGACCAGAGGTAAGTGAACACTGACCAAGTGTTGGGGAAGAGGAGGAGGATGCTGACCAGGCGAAAAGAAAGGAAGAGACAAGCCGAAGGGTATATTGTTGGTTTTGCAAGAGTCGAGCGGTAAGTTGCAGCTGTCTAAGATGAAATTTTGTTTGTTGGTTACGCCGGGGACAACTAAAAGGTGGAATGGAAAACCCGTTGCCCGGTTGTAGGCGCCGGAGAGTGCAACTCTTGCATAATATCGTGACAGATGGACGATTCTCATTCGAGGTGTGCCGAACGAAAATGGCTGTTTCACGTCTTCTAAGACAACCATTTGGAATTTAAGACCAGAAAGAGATATCCTCGTGATCCAGATAGCGGACTAGTACTGTCTTACAATTTCTTGTCGTGTCGAACCTAGTTTCAATTTAAAAATACGCGTCGCAACTTAAGACCAAGGCCAATCTTAGCTAACTAAGTCAGGTCTTAACTTTTATATTTGAAACGGGCTAAATACTGCGCAAACTTTTTACATGTCAAATTGTGAAATTGTCCCGATCCGTGTGTGTTACACTACGATCCGTCAATGAGATGCAAACGCCATTCGTCAGCCATCGACGGACGGAACGAAGGTTATACAACTCTTTTTGTTGCCTGTATTATTTAACGCTGGCTCAAGGGACATCTTTTCGTAGGGGAATATGTAATATGTAATGTGGGCACATCGATCGGTCCGCAATTTTGGCTATTCAGTACACAGTATCCATGCGATTTTTATCATCCGATATTGCTAATGATACGATATGGTGGGGTATGGAATGGAATGAAGATTAAACGAAAGTGACAAACGTAGAATAGGACTGAGGTCAAGATGAGAGGTGGATCTGTCGTTTGCTCCAAGAGAATAAAATGTTAAGAATCCATTCTAATCCACCTTGATGGGTTTGAAAGCTAATTGGGGGACAGGACCATCGGGTTCTTGCCTATGGTAAGTGCTGCAGATTAGCGGATCTTGTCTTATCCATGAGCGTTGGAATGACGTACACTTCCTTTTCCTGCTTCTTTTGATCCAATTCCCGCTCTATCAAATCATCCATCTCGTCCTTGTTCGCGCTAAAATGCCCATCAGCTCACATCTCGGTAAAGATTGAATGTGGACATTTGAACTTACAAAGGCCTAGGACCCAAGGTCAACCTCATATCCTCCCTAGTGATAACCTCCTTCACCAATAGCAACTTTGCAACTTTCTCCACATCCTCCTTATGCTCTGTCAAAAGCCTAGTCGTCCTGTCATGCGCCTGAATCACCATCTTCTTCACAGCCTTGTCCAAAGCCTCAGCGGTAGCCTCTGAGAACGGCTTCTGGAATCCTTCCCCTTGCTGGTCACGGCCTCCATAAGAAATCGGTCCAATCGCAGGGTCCATACCATAATTAGCACAGACTTCGAAAGCCATCTTGGTAATCTTTTGGAGATCGTCCTGTGCACCAGTAGTGATACGACCGAAGAAGATCTCTTCAGCGACACGTCCACCAAGGGTCATGGACATCCTATCAAGAAGTTGTTCTGTAGAGAAAAGAAATCGCTCCTTGGGAAGGTACTGAGCGTAACCCAAGGCACCGACGCCACGGGGGATGATAGAAACCTTGAGCAAAGGATCGGCATGTTCAAGGAACCAACCGCAGACGGCATGACCAGCTTCGTGGTACGCGACAGTCTTCTTCTCATCCTTGCCCAACACACGGGACTTTCGCTCGAGACCAGCAATGACACGCTCGATGGCTCCGTCAAAATCGGCTTCAGTAACGACCTCACCGCCGTGTCGAGCGGCACGTAGAGCAGCTTCATTACAGACATTGGCAATGTCCGCACCAGAGAACCCAGGAGTAAGGAGGGCAAGCTTCTCGGCGATGCGGTCGATGGTAAGCTCGGGAGCGAGAGTAATGGGTTTGAGGTGGACAGCAAAGATCTGTCGACGGCCTCCAATGTCAGGTCGGTCAATGGCAATATGTCGGTCGAATCGGCCAGGACGCATTAAGGCAGAATCAAGAACATCAGGTCTGTTAGTACCGGCCAAAACGACGACATGCTCGTTGGTACCGAAACCGTCCATTTCGACCAAAAGCTGGTTCAAAGTGGATTCACGCTCATCGTTACCACCGAAGTTGCCACCCTTGCCACGGGACTTGCCGATGGCGTCGATTTCATCAACGAAGATGATACATGGGGCATTCTTCTTGGCGTTTGCGAACAAGTCACGGACTCGGGAGGGACCGACACCGACAAACATTTCGACGAACTCGGAACCAGAGACGGAAAGGAAAGGCACACCAGCTTCACCAGCGGTAGCCTTGGCGAGAAGGGTCTTACCGGTACCGGGGGGACCAGAGAGGATGGCACCTCGAGGAATTTTAGCACCAAGCTTCTCGTATTTTAGAGGCTCCTTGAGGAATTTGACGAATTCCATGATTTCCTGCGGAAAGTCAGGTACAGTCCGCTTGAAATTGATTGATTAACTCACCTCCTTGGCCTCATCCATACCCGCCACATCCTTGAATCTCACAGCAACCTGCTCGTCTTTGTTGAACATCTTTGCTCGACTTTTCCCAACACCAAAAATACCGCCACCGGGTCCACCACCACCCATGGCTGACCCTCCTCTTCTAGCCATCCAAAGCAACAAACCGGCAATCAACAAAGTTGGTGCAAAGTGCATGATGGTCTGGAATGTGGAGATTTCTTCTCGATAAGAGACAGGGACACGCTCGGCAGGAGGGATACCGAGTTCGTCTTGAGAAGCGATAAGAAGGTTTTCAAAGGCTTCAAGTGAACCGATGGTGAATTGGTAAGGGGCCGGGCCATGAGACGGTGAGGGAAGACTTCCGGACCCAGTGGGGTTGGTCTGTTGAGGCTGACCGGAAAGAGGGTTGTGCAGATGAACCCGAACTTTGTTTCGGTTAACGACTTCGAGCGAAGAAACGAGACCACGGGCGAGCAAAGAGTTGCGGCTAACGAAACTGAGCTCGCGTATCTTATGAAAACTGGAAATACTCACAATTCCTGCCATGTAATCTCCTTGGTCCTTACATCATCCGGAGCAGTCATACTCCACAACGCATATGTGCTGACAGCCAAGAGCAACAACTGGTTAGGTGTCATACCACCAAAACCACCGGGTTGCCCTCCAGGTCCACCAGCGCCGCCACCATTTCCTCCACCTCCGCCGCCTCCACCAGTTGTTACTCTTTTACCAGCCTTCCCGCCCAACTGTTCGCTAAGCTTGGGCCTCCGAGGCTCATCCTGTTCTTTCTGGTCTTCTGGGCGGTTTTCTTCACCTTCCAAACCTGGAAGACCGACGTCAGGTTTCTTGGGTAGTGAGGGTCCAGAGGGTGGACCAACTCCGGGAGGCTTAGGAGCAACTGTAGTGCCTTGCTTTCCTGCTGAACCTCCGAAGACCGACTCGAGTCCTGGTGGTGGTGGCGGATTCCGAGATGGCTTGGGCGAGCCGGGAGTGGCGTATGTTCTCAAAAAGAAAGGGCGCGCGACGGCGCTGTACCGTGGTAAGCGGCGTAAGCTTATTGCTCTTAATGCCATTTGTGCTGACTGGAGTGAGGAAGGAAAAAAGAAGGGAGAAATAGGTATGGAAAGAAAGATGAGATCAGACTCGCAACTTCCGTCGTCGTTCGTCGAAGAATTACGCGGCGTGTTCCGGAATCTGGCTACTCCGTTGTACTACTCGTACTATTAAACAGTTGAGCTAATCTTGCCGGCCGGTCACCGATCTGCCCACAATCTGCCACACGGGGGGTAAATCACCAACCACTGTAGCGGCCATTCGGTAATATAGAACGGTGATGACCGAGACTAGAATCTTCCACGTCACGGCCTCGCGACGTCATACATACACCCGAAAGAATGATGGGCGGGCCTTGGGAGTCTTAAAATCTCCAGAGTTCAAAAGTCAGGAGCAATCACAGCCCAAATAGGACCATCATGATCCGCTCGTCGCTATTGTGGCTGACCGTCATAGCCACTCTGGCGCTTCTACCCCTCACTCTCGCTGTCAAGTCAGAGGACTTTAAGCAATGTTCACAGACCTCGTTCTGTCGACGTCTCAGATCAATCGCGTCAAAGCAGGAAGCTGCACCGGAGGGTACTTTCAACTCTCCTTATTCTCTGGGAACAGCTGTTCCCATACAAGATGGCGGCTCTTGGAAGTGGCCTATTCAGTCGTCGCTTTATCCCGAAATAAACTTTGAGTTACGCGTTGACGTGCTCAAGGAAGGCAATGGGATTGCCCGCGTCAGGATTGATGAGGTAAGGTCTTCTACTCCTTTTAAAAGGTACGACGAAACCGCCAAATGGGCATTGCTCAATGCCGAACCTGACGTCGACCCTTCTGCCTCGCTCAAAATGGCCAACGGTAAGAGCGTCATCACGTATGGCCCTTCTTCGTCCATCTCCCTCGAAGTCATCCACTCCCCATTGAAGATCACCCAATTGCGTAATGGCAAACCCGAGATCGTGTTCAACGACCGATCCCTCTTCCACATGGAACACTTCCGTGTTAAGGACGTGGAATCTGCTAAAGAAGTCTTGGGAGAGGGAGAGCAGGCTGTCCTTGGAGGCGATGCTCTCGATCGCAGCTGGTTTGAAGAGTCCGATTCCGATGCTTTCCAAGAGAAGTGGAAGAAATGGGTCGACACCAAGCCCAAAGGGCCTGAGGGTTTTGCTCTCGACATTTCCTTCCCAGGTGTCCAACACGTATACGGACTTCCCGAACACGCTTCACCACTTTCACTCCCTGACACTGTCGGTCCTAACGCGTACTACTCTGATCCTTACCGTCTATTTAACGTTGACATCTTCGAGTACCTTGCCGACTCTCCCATGTCTTTGTACGGTGCTATCCCTTTACTCCATGCTCATTCCAAGACCCATTCTGTTGGTGTACTGAACCTTGTCGGCTCTGAAACCTGGGTTGACGTCCTCCACACCTCAACAGATGTCAAGACCCATTGGATTTCCGAGTCGGGTATTCTCGACCTCCTCCTTCTTCCCGGTCCGTCCCCCACCGATCTCTTCAAGCAATACGCCATTCTCACGGGACCCACTCCGCTTCCTCCCCAGTGGTCAACGGCGTATCACCAGTGCAGATGGAACTATAATGATCAAGACGACGTACTTGAAGTGGACGCAAAGTTCGATGAGGCGGATATGCCCCTTGATGTCACTTGGCTTGATATTGAATATGCTGAGGAGCATAGATATTTTGACTGGGACAAGAAGCATTTCCCTAATCCTAATGCTATGCTCGATGCCGTGGCTTCCAAAGGCCGAAAGGTATGTTTTCGCTTCACTTCATACTGGACAAAGCTGACTCGGAAAATCAAGATGGTTGCTATTATTGACCCTCATATCAAGAGGACCGACTCTTTCAGGATCTACTCCGACTCCAAAGACCTTGACATACTCGTCAAGAAATCGGATGGCAACAACTTTGAAGGATGGTGCTGGACCGGTAGCAGCGCATGGGTGGACTTTTTCAACCCCAAGAGTTGGGATTGGTGGACCAAGATGTTTGACTTCAAGGTCTGGAAGGTGTGTTCTTGACGTCTCCGTATTGTAACTAAGGGAATGGTGACTGAACCTTGAAGCAGGACTCTACCAATGCGCTTTTCATCTGGAATGACATGAACGAACCTTCCGTTTTTGACGGCCCTGAAATAAGTATGCCCAGGGACAACATTCATGCTGGGGGATGGGAGCACCGAGATGTGCACAACATCAACGGTATGCTCTTTGTATGTATGGAATACCTTGTCTTCTGTGTTTGTACTCATTCTGGTGTCGTTCACTAGCATAAGCAAACTTCCCAAGCTCTGATCAAACGGGAAAAACCCGCTCAGAGACCTTTCGTCCTTTCCCGATCTTTCTTTGCCGGTTCTCAACGTTACGGCGCCATCTGGTGACTATGCATCAGTATGACGACAATTGGACGAACGCTGACATTGATATCAGGACCGGTGATAATCTTGGTGACTGGGAACACCTAGCTGGTGAGACAGCCATGCTCCTCTCCAACAACATTGCTGGCATGTCCTTCTGCGGCGGTACGTGCCTTTATTCCGTAGTACGTATCTACCCATACTAATGCTTCTTCATTTTGGCATAGCCGATGTTGGCGGCTTCTTTGGTAACCCCTCACACGAACTCCTTGTCCGCTGGTATCAAGCGGGCGCTTTCATGCCTTTCTTCCGAGCCCATGCTCACCTCGACACCAAGCGCCGTGAACCCTATCTCTTCGAAGAACCCATCAGGAGCTACCTCAAGGACGCTCTGAGGTTGAGATACGCCCTGTTACCTGTTTGGTACAATGCTTTCAAGGAGGCTAGTGTCTGGGGCTTGCCCATTATGAGGCCGCAATATGCAGTCTTCCCCGGAGATGAGAAAGGTTTCAAGATTGATGATCAGTATTACATTGGTGGGGAGGGGCTTTTGTTCAAGCCTGTTGTTCAGGAAGGTGCTGTGACGACTGACGTTTACATTTCTGATGATCAGGTAGGTTCATACATGACTACTGTTTATAGCTAATATTTTTAATCATTTTTGTAGCCCTATTACGATTACTTTACCCACCGCCTCTACCCTTCCTCCCCCCAAACCACTTTGACACTCCACACACCACTTTCTACTTTCCCTCTCCTCCTTCGCGGTGGTCACATCATCCCCATCCGTCCTCGTCCCCGTCGATCATCCCCTCTCATGTGGCAAGATCCCTTCACTCTCATCATCGCCGTTGGTAAAGATGGCAAAGCGAAGGGCCAAGTGTATCTTGACGATGGGGTTGGTTATGCGTATGAGAGTGGGGAGTTTGTCTGGAGGGTGTTTGAGCTTGATGGCAAAGTGCTTCGCTCAAAGTCACATGAAGAGGGCATAAAGAGTAAGGAGACAGGCGTAGCTGTGTATAAGCAAGAAAATGCCTTTGCCGAGGCTGTCTCGCACGTCAAGATCAACTCAATTGTCTTCCTTGGTCTGTCCGACAAACCAACTAGCATCAAATCGAATGGTATAAAGCTCGAGTATGAATGGGAGGAAGGGGAGGATGCGAAGGGCAAGAAGGAGGGTAGGGCCAGTGAACTTAGGGTGAAGAACCCCGGTGTGGGAGTTGTGGAAGACTGGGAAATTGTTTTTGCGTAGAGCAGTGTTACGAAGATACTCAGTAGATGTAGGATAACGAAGGAGCGGAAGGGAAATTGTGTATAGAAGTCGAAGATATTTACAAATTATTATCAAATCAGCCTTTCACAGAAAGAACAAATGGAAGACTTTACTATCATTGTTCTTGGGGTTAGCTAGCTATGTCATGGCTTCCTGCAGTGTGTTGACGGAGTCCGGACGAGCCTATCTGATGATATATACAAGTCGCTAGTGGAGGGGAAGATCGCAAGCGGAGATCATACACTCTCTTTGTGGGTAACGTATTACCCGTGTCTGCTGGCCATGCCCTTGGTACGGATGATCATGCATTCGGTCGCTTGATTAGACAACCCCGTTACATGATTGCGCTTGCTCGCCCCTCTTTCTCGAGTGGCATGATCAAATGGCGCATATGTAAGATCAGCTAAGATCAGCCGGTTTTTCGATATGGGACTTGATCTTGCATTATCAGGCAAAACAAGACTTGATCGCGCCCCATCGCATTATTAGATCGCAGCTTTACAAGTCTGGTAGTGAATGTTAAGAAAAGAATGAAGGAATGAAGAGAATAGAACCGCGAGATTGCATCATGACACTGCAGAGAACTTGCATGCGTAATAAGAAAAGCTAACCCAGCACTTTAATTAGCTATTACAAAATCCGAACCCGCGTCATCAACCAAAAATTCGAAACATCTTCGTGCTGCAGTGTTTTGCTCTTGTGGGTGCATTCTGGAGTCTCATAAAAAACTCCATCGACAAATAATTGTGATAATAAGCACACTCTATACAAAAAAAAATGCCCCGCTTACCACCGCTTCCTCCAACACCCAAATTCTCAAAGTACTTCCCCGCCCGTCTGCTCTCTCTCTCCCCCAACCCTGTCCTCATTCGCAAAGCCCCCGGCCGAATCCTTCTCGCCAACCCCTCCCTCGGAGATGATTTCGTTCGTGCGCTTGGTATCAGGGAAGGGGAAATTATCGTGGAGGGGTATGCGGGTATGGGTGGATTGACCAGAAGTCTTGTGACAGGCGGTGATGCGGTGAGGGAAGGAAAGGAGTGGGAGGAGGAGAAGCGGTTGGAGAGTATACGGCCAGGTGAGAAGGGGAAGGGGACGGAACTTCCAGCGTGGATGGAGGATCTTCCGGCGATGAGCGGATACAAATCTCGTTCACCAGCGCCTCGTATACCGAAACTCGTCGTGTCCACGGAAGGTTCTGTAGAACTTATCCAAAGGGGGCTGGATTACAACGAAAATCCCCATAAAGCGTCATTGGATGATTACAGAGGTCAACATTCAGATTCGAGGATATCCAACTACATTGCCAAAGAAACTCCCATCATTGCTTCGCCGCATAAAGACAACTTGCTGCTGTCACACTCTACAGTTTATGTCTGGCAGGCGATTCCTTCAATTCTTGAACACCCCACTGTGAATGCGGCTTTACCAGTGTATGACCCTTCTGCTGCGCCTGAATCACAAAAGAAACGACCTTGGAGTGCACCGCCTCCGCCTATAACTCTCGTGGCTCAAGTGCCGAATAGTTCGCTGGGTGAGCAACTTGTGAGTCAGTGGATTGGCAGTGCGGCGGGTGAAGAACACAAGAGAAGTTGGATATGGGAGTATGGGAGGGTTAGGATAGCTTTGCTTTGTGGTAAATCGCTATATGATGTAAGTGAATCTCATCAGGCGATCTGGACGGAACAGGGCTAACGTCTTATATGAAGAGGTTGACGGCGCGACCGGGTGACAAAATTAACTGTAAACTATCCATCTTTGCCAGTGCCTTCTTTCACATTACCCCTCTCCCACCTTATCACCACGTCAACAACATTGATAAACACTCTAAGCAAGTGGCTGAATCAGGCAAAGCACCCAAGCCACCCAAGGTTAAAAAGTCTACTGTGCCGGCCAAAGGCATGCCTGAACCAGAACCGCTACCGGAGGATATCTTGCTGCCTCCTCTCGGAGCCAAGACGAAGACTGTCCACAGCGATTTCTATCCTGGTTCTTACGCTTCAGGCGGATCTCTCGACCGGCCATTATTACTCGGTGTCCTCCTCACTCCTAGACTCCGATCGCCCATCCTTGCTGCGCAGAAGGATACATGGGATTATGCCATTCGTCGTCTCTTCGTCAGAGATACAATGACTTTAGAAGACAGCATCAATAATCTTGCAGTCGGTGCTGAGTCTTTATTACCGGCCATAGAGGCAGAGGAAGGAAGGGGAGTACCTGTGAATAGGAAGAGGGTGATTAGGTACCTTGATGTGGAGGAGTGGGCGAGGGTGGTGGATGTGTTTGATAATTGGGCCTTTAGGCCAGATGTGAGTGGTGTTTCGCTTCCTGGACAAGCAAGGAATATTGATAACTCCGAACAGAACCTCATCTTAGATACAATGATGGGCGAGGACGCTATTCGCTCTATCGGAAACGACTAGACGATGTATTCAAAGCATTAGAGGATAGACAACCACACTCACATTCGGCATCATGATATATTATTACATGGACAATTCCGGCATTATTAGGATTTATGCACCCCTCTGTTGTGACCTGAATTTACCTAAGCATCGTGTCCTTACCGGCTTATGTCGACCGAGGAATGCCGTGGCGATGGTGATTCGTGATGGATGATGGGCTGATGGTACCTTTACGCCCGGCGAGGTACTAACGACAACAAGAAACCACGACAAAACAGAAAACAGGCTATGGATTTCCCGAGCGCACATCAAAGATCACCACGTTCCAATCTGAACTGCCCACCGGCGATCTCCCCGTACTGCACCAGGCAACAGGCGAAGCGCCCCCTTACCATCACGTGCCACTGCTCAAGACCCAAGAAGGGCGAAGCGCCGGGAGAGAGACATGATCCGGCAGTAAGGGCAAGGGACATGGGTTAATGGGTGAGTCTGTGCAGACTCCGATCAGCGCCTCGTGCCCGCGGTCGCTTTTTTCCCAGAAATCCCAAAACAAGGAACAATACTCTATGCTCTAAAGTCGGAACACGTTCCCCAGCCTACAACCCATCCTTAGCTCCTCATGTCATAGGCGAGGTATCGCCAGTTATTATAACGCTTTGTTGTCCCATCGAGAGCGTTTAGCGAATGGCCCATTGTTCGAAACGCGAGGAGGGACGGCGGCCAAGGAGAAAGTGGCGGTGAGAGGCGGCAAAGGGGCGTGCGGACATGCACAATGGCTTGGGTAA
Source organism: Cryptococcus deneoformans JEC21 (assembly GCF_000091045.1). Lineage (NCBI taxonomy): Eukaryota > Fungi > Basidiomycota > Tremellomycetes > Tremellales > Cryptococcaceae > Cryptococcus > Cryptococcus deneoformans. The sequence continues at coordinate 1,472,848 of NC_006684.1, forward strand.
GCTGACGCCTGTACGAGCCTGCAACGACTGATGCGTGATGTTTTGGATGATGCCTCAAATAATCCATACTGGAACACGTAGATGCCATTTCATCCCCATCACCTTGCAGGATAGTTTTGTTTTCTCACCTCCTATACTGACTGCTTTATAGCCACCAGCGGCATACAGCTCAAGTCCTCTCGCACCAGCCAACGGACTTCCCTTCACATCCCAATCGTCCCAATCACCATTTCTTGCTCCTTTGATCTCAAGCTATCGAGGTTTTTCTTCGATATTTTTGGGTCATCTCACAGTGTCAGCGGCAAAGCCCTGATTGAACTCTTCTAAACAAATATAAAATACTTCCCCAGGTGGAAAGCCTCGAGAGCACATTGACTTGGCGTCCATCACTACGGCACCCAATTCACCCAGTGAGACTTCAAGCCTACCGTCTTCTTGGCCTGCGCCGCCCGGAGTCCCCTGAAAAACGGTAAGTTCCATCCCACATCCTTCCTTCAATCTGTCGCTTATGCACCACTCCATTATACCCCTTCCTTTCATGCAAAGTAATATGACACGGTGTTGATTTGCCCCGAGATGTGGGTATCATACCTGCTGCAATCACTTTCTGCTTCTTTATCCTTCTTCTTTTCTTTCGTCTTGAGCCCCCCATATCTTTTTATAAATTCATCCTTACGCTTCGATCTGCTCGAGTACTGATTGTGGTATTCCAATAGTACCAAACATCGCTGTAGCGCCCATCGGCTTATTGCGTAATTATTGGCTCAGCCCATCTCACAAAACTTCATGAATTCTTTCTCCTACCTTCCTCCGCCTCCTCGTGAGCCCAACTTGGCTCTTTTTCAACCGTCGTCCTACCCTCCACCATCGGCATCTCCTTTTGGCAGACCCAACCTCCCACATCAAACCTCGCTTCATCATCAACACAACAACAGCAATGGCAGCTCTTACCAACCAGATAACAGCCCAGTTATATTAGACGACTGGGATCCCAAATCACCTGTCTCCCAATCTAGAACTTATGTCTCACCCGATCCACCTCCTAGGGATGAGGATGTCTTCCCACCACCTTACGAGCATCACCATTCAAACGTCAACCAACATGAGCAATCACATTCACAATCATATCCACCAAGACGGCCCATTTCTGTTCCAGCAGCGTACTCGGCTTCCACATCATCGTCATCTATGCGCAAAGTGCTGTTCCCGCATCATCATGGATTAATAGCGTCTTCTTCAAACATGCCTGCAGGGAGTGATGGTGTCAGAGATGGAGGGTTGCATATTAGTATAGGAAAAGGTGATATGACGCCTGAGATGGACCCGTTTTACAATCCTATTATGTCTCCGGTTCCTCAGCAATCGTCGAAAAAGAAGAAGGCCAGGAAGACAGAGGGGAAACAACCGACTTTCTTGATAAAGCTCTATTCGTGAGTGATTAATATAGTCATAGGCTGTCATATGGGTGACTGACGGATTTTGCAGGTTACTGTGAGTAGTACTTGGTAAGGCATAAGTGATGTTAGCTGACTCGACTATCAAGGTCTCAACCCGAATATAGTCATGTCAGTTCCGCTTTTGCATTCAGTTTCACGGAATAAATATTGATGCTAGCTGCAGATCATCCGATGGGACGAAACAGGTGAATTAATAATCATCGAAAATCCTGAAGAGCTGGCAGACAAGATCTTACCTGTGGTATATCGACAAAGCAGGTTCGCAAGCTTCTCACGACAACTCAATGTAAGTTTCACACCTGTTTCAGAGGGTAAGGCTGATGGAATGACAGATTTACGGATTCAACAGAAAGCTTAGCTTGAGGAATGTCGAAAAAGGCATCTGCGACCCCGATGCCAGCAGTTGGTGTAAGTAACCTTTTATCGCTGCACTGAATCATCACTTGAACTTATGTTCAAACGCAGCTCATCCCTTCCTTCGGCGAGATTCGACCAAACAAGAGATTACCTCTTTCAAACGTCGCGTTCCTCCTCGCCCCTCTCAAGCCCAAAAACGTCGCATGTCGATGGGCCTTGGCATCGGCATCAAGCCATCTTACGCCGGCGCCTCCAACTGCGAAGATCAAGCCTCACCCACATCTTCCGAACGCTCGCTTGATTGGCAATCACCTCCAGACCCTTATCGACATCACCTCCTACCGGACGTTGACGAGGAAGCGCCGTTTGTATTTCCAACAAGGGATTACTTTGGTATGGCCGGCCATGCGCCTATGGAGTACGAAGGATGGAAACATAATGGTACAGCGGCAGGGAATTTACAAGGTGCGGTAGGACAAGTGGAAGAGGGATTTTCGCCTACGATGTCAATTCATTTTGATTATGGGATACCACCTGATAGAAATAGGTTGGATGGGTGTATGGCGTCGAGTCAAGTCCGGCATGGAGGAAGCCCGAAAGGACTTGCGATCAATATTCCCTGCTCATCGCACCTTCCTAACCATCACACTCAACAGCAGGTTCAACCATCTCTCCCACTTTTATGTCAACCAGCATCTTTCTCTCTACTCACCCAGAAATCACCAACAAATATTGTTCCACAGAGCGCACCAGCCAATACAGGCTCGTTTCCCATTCCTATACAGGTGACGCAGCAGCACATCCGTACTCGGAGCGTACAGGGTGAACCTCCAAGTGCTATGTTGTTCTCCCCATTCGGTGAAGAGTTGGGGGAAGTCCCTGGACCTGCTGGATTTTCTCAGAGTCTCAATGGTACAAGAGGTTACAGACGTCAAGCGGGAAATATGGGCCAGCCTGCTATTCTGGCAGCACCGATTCTTGATCCTTCTGATCCATCTACCTGGGCTCGACGCGGGTTCATAGACCTCACCACGGCAGGCGCTTCCAACCCGCTCCCATTCAACCCAGTGCCAATTTCTGCAAGCCACGCAACCTCGCCCCACTCTTTACCTACTAATCTGAATTCCTTGCACCAACAGCAGACTGCGTCACCCTCGGAATTGATGGGTCAGTCAATGAGCGCTGCACTGAGCGATGATTCGCCAACAACGGTCTCGCCAGGGATATACCAATTGGGCTTTTCATTGCCTGCCTATCCACCTTTGAAGAGACACATCTCGTCGCTTAACCCACCTGTAAGCGCTCACCTCAACCCGACTGCAAACATGACCTCTAACACTGGTCTCGCAAAGTCGCCTGACATGGCTAACGGGAATAATGTCCGTCTTTCAGCTATCATCCAGACGAAACAAGATCGACGGCAGTCAATCAGTGCAAGCCCATATCCGCATTCTGCGCAGTCTCCAAGGCAAAGGCCAGGGGTGCTTAATGCGAGTGATAACGTGGGTGGGAATGGGTCTTGGACGGGGATGAATGGAGGTTCGTTGCGGATGATAGGATGTTCGGGTCGGGGTAGTGAAGGAGGCAGTTCGGCAGTTGATGTAGGTAATGTTGACGGTGGTGAAAGGAAGCAGAATGGGCATTCGTCTTCTTGAGCTGGTGGAGGTTTTCAATGGGTTGATGGTTTGCGTACTGGTTGCGAGAATCTTCCCGCTACTGTATCCATATGTTTATATCCTCTTCGACTTTACATTTCACATTCCTTTTATTACGATTTCGAATTAACAGCCAGAAATAATGTCGATAGCCAATTTAGTCAACGTTTGTCAGACAGGAAAGATGGCCGCCCGTCACGAGACCCTCAGAGTTGTACATTGTGTTAGATCCCTCGTATCTTATTGCTTTGCGTATGTTTGGTCCTTGTGAGGAAAGAGCTTTTCTCGTTGCCTATGTGCTATGCCCTATGTTTGCTTATAGATATGAACAACGTTCCCTGTAAGTCTGTCAGCTTGTGAAACGCCGAGCGTGGACCGGCAGAGCCCTTGGGCGATTGTATAATATAGTCCAGATTCGGATGAAAACCTGAGCGGTGAAAGAATAACAAGAGGTATCATCCAGGTAAGATTATCGTACAACATCTCATATATGCCACACCTCATCTAAAGCCCCAATCTAACGTCTCCTGGTGTTCCTCTTGGCCTTGGTACTGCCCTTTGGCCTGACGCTCATACCTCTAGCGGTCCTCCATTGCTCCTTTCTTGAACCCCTGTATCCGGATGTAGAGATCTTCTTGGGTTCCTCTAAAGACATTGGAAAATAAACTGATCAGCATATATCCTCAAATTCGTAACGAGACAGAGATATTGATAACTTACCCTTCATCTCAGCATCTTCGCCTTCAATGCGCTCCTCCTTAACTTCCTCATTGTCTCCATCCTCCTTCTTGTCCTTGCCCAAGAGCTTGTCGGACAGACGTTGAGTTCGAGCTGCTTCAGTGGCGGCATAGTGGGACATGTTCCTCTTTCGGGCACGAGAAGCCATCTTAGCTTTGGATCGAATTGACTTGGCCATTGTGGATATGCTTTTGGAATTGGGCTGTTTGAGAAATAGTTGAAGATTTGAGTGAAGTTTTGGCTGCTTCGGTCGTTGCTGTACCGATTTGATAATTTATAAAGCGGCGGGGTGTGCGCGAAAAGTTGTAAGGCGCTCATGTCCGCTTTGTTTTCAGCTCTCAAGTCTTGACGTCAACCCTTTTCTTTCCCTAAAAAGAAAGCTTATTGATTTATTAACAGGATTTTAATTAAGCTTCCAAAGTAAGTTGTTGCATGCTTTGCTCCTCTTCGAACCGCACGGTACGTGGTACCGACGTAATATGTATTCGGCTCAGACCACTAAGACTTATATAAAACTGCTCGATAAGACAGCCAGTTTTGCATTATCCTTAGTTGCCACACACCCCCAAGACATGGAACAGATTGAAATAATATTCAGGCGATGCATTAGATTGAAACAAGTGTTGGTAGATAAAATCTTTTATTCCACAACTCGATCTTGCGAAGCATCCAATGTCACCTTTTGACTACATAGATATTGTATTACACTCTAGATCTAAGCCCGATTGCTGGCATATATGATTCAAGTAACGATAAATGCTAATTTACACTTCTTCAAGCTTTTTTGTGGAGATCTCCTCCTCGTGAGACGGACGTTGCAATTTTCTCGCCTGAGGGTCGTGAACAGAGTCAGGGTGAAGGATCCCTGATTTTTCTTCACCTGTGAAACCGAAGAGGGCATCCATTTCGTCGAGACGAAGACCTTTCTGTTGGGCCAGAAGATAGATCATTAGCAACTGGTAAAAGTCATAGGAACGAGAAGAGGGACTTACGGTTTCGGGGAGGAAGAAGTAGGCCCAGACGGCACTGAGCATAAGACAGCCAGCGAAGAAGATCCAAGTACCCCAGCCCATAGCGAGGAAGATGTCAGGTGTAGTCTTACTGTAAGAGGCATTTTATCAGCACCTTGCATGATTCAAGCCAAAAAGAAAAATGTACTCACGTGATAACGAACTGCCAAAGCCATTGGCACATGGCAGCATAAGCACCACAAAGACCACGAATACCAAGAGGGTAGATCTCAGAAGTGACGATCCAAGGAAGACCGTTAGCACCGAAGGACCAGAAGACAGAGTAGAACATGATCAAGGTAGTGGCAGCGGTACCACCCTGTTTGGTGGAGTGGGAAATGACCTCTTGGTCGGCAGGGTGACCAATTTTAACGTAGGCGCCAACGTAGATCAAGCAGAGAGCACAAGCGACCGAAGAGACCATCCAAGGCTGCCTTCTACCCCACATGTCGATGAAGTAGACGTAGAAGATGATGGAGCCGACAGCTTTGACCAATCCATAGATACCGGTGTAAAGGTTGACGTCAGTGATACCGAGGGACCCGAACAAAGTGGGGGAATAGTAGTTGATGGCGTTGGCACCTATATTGCATAAATGTCAGCCACTGGCTTCTTGATAAATCTTTCTTGCCATACCTGAGAAATTCTGGAGCGCAAACATAATGAAAGCAAGTGCCATACGGTTTCGAATACCCTTTAGGATGACTGCCTTGCCTGCACCGCGAAGATAGCCCCACAGACCGGGCTTGCCAGAGACGACCGCCCGCTCGTGGAGGATACGTTCACGGTAGAGGGAAATCTCCTCCTGGATGTAGGGGTGGTCTTCGGGGAGATTTCGAAGGTAGGTAAGAACTGAAAGTGCCTTCTCGTCTTGATCCTTCTTCAAGTAGAAGAGAGGAGACTCTTTGAGGAAGAATGAACCAGCCATAAGGATACCAGCAGGACTGTAATGTGGAATTAGCATCGTTTGCAGTACCTCGAAAGTTGCCGTCCGTAAACTTACATCAACTGGATACCCATAGGAAGACGCCAAGTAACGTCGCTGTCGAGGTTTATGTGCTCAGAGACACCATAATTGACCCACTGCGAGGGTTGTCAGCGGCTACCATGACGAAATGACGAATGGGACGTACGAAGCCGACGAGGGAACCAAGCTGATAAGCAATCTCGAAGAGACCAGTCAATCGTCCTCGAATACTCGGAACAGAAAGTTCACTAATGTAGGCAGGAACTAAGTTGATGGTCGTCAGCCCGGAATCTAGTCGCCTCCTGTACCTAATAACTCACCAGTACCGGTGATACCACCAACAGCCAAACCACAAAGGGATCTTCCACCGTAGATGTAACTCAAGTTCTTGGGAGGACATGTTTGCAAGATGGCACCAACGATAAAAACCACTGTTGAGATTTGCAAGGTCATCTTTCGACCGTATGACTCCATGAGAGCCCAGGAGAAGGCGGCACCAAAAAAGGCAGCGGCTTGGAAACAAGAAGTGACATTGGAAGAGACATTGGCATATTCGCCGGAGGAGAGTGTATCAAGGCCGAAGTATGCTTTGAATGATGAACGAGCAATGGTCGTACCCATGAATGCACCATCGTAACTATTAAGTAAACTGCGTCAGCGGAAAGGTTCATCTCACAAAATTTATAGCTTGACCGAAAGAATAGCCATAAACCGGACCGGAACTTACCCAAAAGTGATAGCACCCCATGCGATTAAGAGAGCAGCAATGTACAGTCTCCAGTTATACTATGGGAGTCGTATGAGCCACTCAATCGCATGAACATGTCGTCGAACAAATAAAAGCACATACCACTTGTGGCGGCGTCGGACGGTCTTCTGTGATCTTCCAGGCCATCTTGAGGGCGTAATGCAAGTAGTTGTCGAAAATTGGGGGTTCAGCCGGTGCAGAAAGTTGGTGAGTGTTTGCTTATCTGGAGAAGTAGATAGATAATGACACAGAGGCGAGAAAAAGCGATTCTACCAATAAGGCTTTATATGATGTCGAAAAAGATGAAGCAGTTTTAGAGTTTAAACAAGAAAGCCGATCAGTGTGGTCGGATCTCAAGTTTTTGGAGTTCGGGATGGACCGTAAATATTTACCGAACGTCGACAGATGTCTTGAAATGTATTGATACAGGATGTAAGGAATGAAGAGCAACACAGGAAACAGCTGAATAGGGGACTCGACCCCGCTGTGGCGCAAATGATTCGTTGAGGGGAAACCCCGGGCTGCCCCGTAAAAAGTCTAACGAGCTACTCCCAAATCGGGAATGCCTTGCGGGGAAAAGTGGGCAGGGCTTTGCGTTTATGCGAAACGGAGCGACTGTTTCGATACTCTGATTCGAGCAAGATCGCAGGAGAGGAGATGATGGAGAATGTGCTTCGGAATTGTTTGCCCCATACTTGCCCCGTCCAGCGTCGCCCAGCCCCGCGAAAAAAGGTCTGAGGGACACCGCCGCAGCATAACATTCAGGAAAAGCTTCCGTTCCCTTGGCCTCAGGGTCCAAAGCTGGAGAAGCCGAATGAACCGAATGCAGGTCTTCGGTACGGAAGCAAATTGCTGTCGGCACTACAAATCATTCGTTCGGATGTTGATCTGACCCGACTGTCGGTGCGTTCGTTTCTATCGGTGGATGATGCTGAATTCAAGGAGGATTGGAGAGGTTTGTTTGGGACAGTTAGCCAATTTGGAAGCTAAAGGAAGATCTGCAAATTGATCCAATGAAGCTCGTTTGTGAGGGCGATCCTTAATTTTTCATCGTTTCTCTACGTACATGTTGTTCGTTGCTTAAGCTTGTTCCCTCATCGCTCGGCTTTGTTGGTGGAAGTCAGGACACATTCATTGAACCTCAGACCAGCTAACAACAACAGATGTTCCTTGTTGATTGTGGACCTGTCCAAGCCTTATTGCTGCCACCCTAATCCGACCATCGGACCTTCCTTGAGCTGTGTCCTCTTTTCCTTTGCCACTCTTGATTTTGGACGTCTCTTCCGTCAAGTCCTAAGCACGGCTGAATATGGGCCGAGCTACTATCCCATTATTCAAGAGATAGGTATGCCACTTCTCCACTATTATAACTTGCCCGTTTCAACTTCCGTCAGTTTCCTCAATCTATGATGATCCTTCAACTTTTCATTCCCGACCGACAGCAGGCGATGATTCGGAAGCCTTTTTCCAAAGAACAACTCCCTTATTCCGGTCCACATCGGCAATGAAATTTGTCCTGCTCATGTAATGCAAATTGGCTGGGAAGTATTGTTATTGCATTACAGAAAAGGTCTACGTCATACGACAAGAAACAATGATTCATCCATAATCGATAATCGTCACTCAGCCAGCAGAAGTTTACCTTCATACAGGCCAAACCAGGAAATATGGTGTGATTCTTGATCTATCACTGCACTCTCAAATGCTTTTCACTCATCGTGGTTTTCCAGCAAACAGTATATGGCTTATATGCTTCTTTTACTCCCTCATTAGTTCGTCCTCCATCCCTTTGTCTTATCAGGCGATATCGCCTTCTTTTGATCAATATCGATGAGACTTTCTAGTACCGCCTTCTCGAATTCTTCATAATATTACCGTTCAACGAATCAGATCCATCCTTTGTCTTATCAAACCAACTTCATGCTCAGGCATGAAAGTTTGGTGCTGGGGAGGGATAGAGTAAGAACATAAGTGTCAGGGGGCTATCTCTTCTGGCGATAGCCTTCAACAGGTTAGGGACAACAAATGATCCGAGGGCCTCTTTAAATAGGCAGCCAGATCAATGCCGGAAGATGATAGCTTTAAGTAGACGAAGAATACTTGTTGTCAAGAGATAGCCCCCTGACAGTATAGTGGATCGGCGGGGTGCTCTCCTAAGCCGACCGGCCTTGAGCTTTTGCTTGACGTTCATTGCGAGCCTGAAAAAGTCCGCAGGTGGCGAGCGTATGACCAGAATTGGCGCAATACTTGCAGAGTCCTTGAGTAAGACGACGAGCTTTTTCCTCCTCTGTCAAGGGTTCACGGGGGCGAGAAGGAGAAGAGCTGACAGCGGGTGGAGTGGAGGAAGATGACTTTGGTTGATGGACCATGGAAGGTTCGGTTTTGAAATTAGACCTGTCCGCAGATCTAGCACGAAGACGATTGTCGAGCGCAGTAGCCCAGTCAATGAGTTCGTTGAGATTTGTTGGTTCGAACTGGGCACGCGCGAGTTCGTCTTGGAGATTGTCGGACAGTTTTTCAATGGCCTTGTCGACCAAAATTTCATTATCGCCAGACCAACCAAGGATGGCTGTAAGACGCTGAAATTCTATGAAGAAGGAATTGGCACTCGAAGTTTGTCGGAGTCGGCGAAGGCTTCGTCGGGCGGTGCCCTTCTCGTCAGCAGCACCCCATGTTCGCCTGATGAGTAAGGAACGAGGCGTAATCCGTAAGGATCAGGGGTTGAGGCTGCTGGATGATATAAGGTTGGAAGGATGAGAGGACGGGACCGCGAAGATTTGTCAAAATGAAAGTGATCTTGGTCTTATCACTGGGGAAGGACGAAGGGTAAGCGTCGAAGTAGAGCTGGGTAGTGGCTGGTATTGAGGGAAGATGCGGGGTAGACCCAGACAAACTTCGAGTGCCAATTCCTTCTTCATAGAATTTCGTCAGTTATCACTCAACATTCCGTCTCCTAGAATGATGAAGACTTTTGCGAAGGAAGAATTATTAATGATTATGAAAGATAGACTCACATGGCAAGCAGGGTCCCAATGGTGAGCCTTTGCGGCATGAAGTTTGACGTTGGCCGTGGCCTTGTCACTTACTGACATCTCATACTTCCGGCCCAAATCAGGATCTCCCAACTCTCTAGCCGTCTGCAGCCCAGCTCTCACTTTCGCTTGGTCACTATGCAGTCCATGCTTTAGCGCTTTGCGAGCCGTCTTAGCTAGTCTCTCTTCGATCCAAGGCGGCATTAAGTACCGCGCGAGGTTATTATCTCGTCTGTGATCACTACATTACATAAATACTCCTCGCTCATCGCTCATCTCCGTCCGTCCGCCTATCTACACGTGGCTCGGCAATAAATTAATTAATCAAAAATCTGATTCGTTGGGCTATAATTAAGCGACCAAAACAAACCAGAACATTCGCGGCTGGAGGCGCAAAGGCAAAGTGCCACTTGATCGGCTATTGTCGGCGATACGCGATTTTATTATGGAAGGCGCGGGCGGTGACGAGCAAGGATGTCATTCGCCACTCCTTGTCTGATTAGAAATTAATACGAAAACAGGCTCGGCGCTCGGCGTTCGATGGGTGGAGGTAATTTTAATTGGAGATAATTCTGATTATTAGGGATCTGATTACGATTTAATGGGCTTGTATTATGGCAAATTGCGTCGCTGCGTCACTCCTCGGCGCCGGGCGCTTACTTTTTATTACAAGGAGTCATCCATTTCTCAACGGCAAGCAGTTAAGATCTTTCTTCATCGCCTCTCCAACTCCAACTTATCGTTCCATCTTCTCAAAAGCTTTTACACCTTTATTTTTTCTTTTACAAGACACACTACAAAGCAGAGACAAGTTTTAACAAGAAGCAACAAAGATGATGCGAAACACTATCCTCCGATCGACCGCCGCTATGGCTTCCACCTCTTTCGCTCGACCTGCTGTTCGAGCTCGACCTGTACTCGCCGCTGCTCGAACGATGGGTGCCGGCGCTGGTGTTTCCAAGAGGGGATACCACGCCAAGGTCATTGACCACTATGAGAATCCTCGTAACGTGAGTACTTTTCTACTTTGTTAGCAAGTGTTGTGCGTTTCCGAGAGGATTTCATTGGTCGAGTGGAGAGGCGGTAATATTATAAGAAACTGTTAAGAATGTGAAATAGCTGACTGATGGTATTTGTTGTTGCTGTAGGTTGGCAACCTTCCCAAGGGTGACTTTGATGTTGGAACTGGTCTTGTTGGTGCCCCCGCCTGTGGCGAGTGAGTCAAAATTTCATTCTATTTCCATCTTCCAGCATCCATCTATTTACCGTCGTCTCGATTGTAACTCTTCACGTATACAGCCGCTGACTGTTCTCTTCGTACCTAGCGTTATGAAGCTTCAAATCCGAGTAGGCGAAGACGGTGTCATCAGCGAAGTCAAGTTCAAGACGTTCGGTTGTGGTTCTGCTATCGCCTCATCGTCATATATGACTGAACGAGTAAAGGGCATGACCCTTGATCAGGCGGGTGCGGTGAAGAACACTGAGATTGCCAAGGAGCTCTGTCTTCCTCCTGTAAAGTGTGAGTCAAGCTTCCTGTTTCCCAGTATTCTGTCATCCCAAAAAAACGCTGTGTATTTTCGGCGTTTCGGCCGAGCACATCCTTTGGGTTTTTGGAACTGGACTTGGGGATCATTAAGTTTGTGATGAAGTTTTGCTGATGGACCTGTCTCCCTTATAGTGCACTGCTCTCTCCTTGCGGAAGATGCTATCAAGTCTGCCATCAAGGACTACCAGACCAAGCGAGCTCAGCGACTTGCATCTGCCAACGCTACTCTTGCCTCTTCATCGTCTCAGCCTCAACAGGCTGCTGCGTAAATTTATGAGAGGTGCTTGTAGGATTCTGGATGTGCGAGTCAAACAGATGGTAGTTTTGGGGAAAGTGTAGCGTTATATGTGGATTTTTGGTCTTCTCTGAGATTAAGATATGACGATTAGCAGCAAAATGTACGATTTATGCAGTGGTTTTCTTTCTGGCTCTGTTAGAATAAAGTGCAAAGCGTAGTAATAATAATGGTTTGTATTGTGGTGCACAGCGTTTGTAATGAGAACGACGGCAATGTGGTGCAATTTTGTAATGGGGAGGTCTGGGAAGGCCTGGACTCTAAACTAAATTACGCGGTGGAGGTGGGAGGATGATCTGAATTGAAATAAAAGAGGGTTTCCTATTGTCGGCTGCATACTCTCCAAGACCCCGCAGCGCTACCCGCAACAATAATTTCTGCTAGAGGAGCGTTCTTTTTGTTTGTTTTTTGCAAGGAAAAGACAGACGGACTGGAGAGGACAGTGAGTTGTGTAAGCCAGCGAGCGGGTGGAGGAGCGGCGTTGACCCCGTCCAGTTGCAGATAACAACCACAAACATCCCTGGATAATTCTCAAGAGAACGCCGCTCTCTCGCCACCTCGACACTCCTTCCTCCCCATACACCAACAACCCCCCCGCCATAGCCTGCCCTGCAAATATCCACCCGGAATCAAATAGAGCTCAGCCACGCAAGCATCCCATGTCGTCTCTCGCGTCCGCTCCCCCTACAGCATCCATACCCGCCTCCGACTCCTACAACTCCCCCGTCCAGTCCTCCGGCCCAGGTTTAAGCAACGGCAACAGTACTCCGTCAAAGTGGAAGAGTGTCTTTAAACTTGGGAGGACAGCGACAATAGGGAGGGGTAAAGAGAATAGATCAGCGTTGGGTGGTGAGAGCTTTGTGCTGGATAACAAGGAACAACAGTCATTTGCAGGTGAAGTCTCGCCTGCGGTGCCAACAGAACCTTACCTTCCCCCTCGTAAAACACAACTTCGCGCTCATACCGACCCTTACCCACCTAAATCGCCCAGCGTCAAAAACAACCCTGGTAGTGTGAGCGTTGAACACTTTGATTCTAAAGTACTTCACGAAGAAGGCATGCCGAAGACGAGAGAAGAGGGTTCGAGTGAGAGTTTCAATGTCCATCTCAACTCGAGTAATGGAAATCTCCAAACAACATCGACCTCGGGTGAACAGTCGCGACCTTATTCGTCTGTGACGGATTCTGCGTCTGCATCTACTACAGAGCGTACTTCGCATTCTTCCGGCGGTCACTTCCTCCCGGGAGATGGGAGTTTACATGGTGTCGCCTCGTCAAACACCTACGGGACCGCGTCTACTCGTTCACCCACTGGCGGTCCGCTTGGGATTGGGAACTTGAAAAGCCGATTTTTCTCAGCACCCTTATCTGCACCAGCGGGTAAGAACAAGCACGATAAGAGTAAGAGCGAAAAGTACCGTGGTCTAGGAAAAGTCGCTACCGATTTCCCCCAGTCCACCGCACCACCATCCAGTGCAGGAGGAGCGTCAAGCAGTGGTGGAGGGAGGAAGAAGAGTGATGGTTCATCGTCGCTTTCGTCGAGAGGCGCAGCGTCACCGCGAACGCCCGCGAAATCGAAGCGCGAACCGTCAGCCAACTCTTCTAGGCGAATGCCGTTTGGGCAGACTAACGATAATGGAAGCAACTCTGGATCAGTAGCCGCGAGGTTTCTCCGACGGGTGGTCTCTGCCCCAAACACAAAAGCCCTCTTCTCCAATAACCTTTTCAGCAACGCTCCTGATGTACCGCCATTACCTGCACCCAAGAATCAGCCTAACAGCTCAACTTCCAGCAAGGAAAAGTCCTCATCACCTGTAGTGATCGTCGGCAACTCTGGAGGACATATCGACCTCACTTCTTCCCCGGATAGCGACCACCCGCCATCTATCAGTCCATTATCCAACTCTTCCACAATGTATACCTCGCAGACATCACATACCCCCTCAGCCTCAGCCTCAGCGACTCCTACCCCCTCGCCTCTCAAGCAGAAGAACCATTTTTTGAGCCCGACGGCTTCTCCTAGTCCGGGTCAAGGATCGGGGCTTTCTGCCAAAGGAACAAGAGCGAGTAGGAGCTTGACGACAGGTACGGCGCCGGTACTGAAAAATATCAGACAGCTCCAGGGATATTCGGGGTCAAGTCCCGGGGGAGGTGGGTATATGGATGGGGAGAGCAGGCATAAGCAGGTATTTAAGAGGACGTATAGTAGTAATTCTATAAAGACCAAACAGGTGAGCTAGTTTGTCTGGCTGGTGACAAAGTATGCGGAATTGAGATTTTACTGACGAATGTCCGTTTAGGTTGAAGTGACGGCGTCATCGTTCCAGAAGATAAAACTGCTGGGTAAAGGAGATGTTGGGAAAGTGTATTTGGTGAGGGAGAAGAAGACGGATAAGCTGTTTGCTATGAAGGGTGCGTCCCATTTATCCATTTATCCCTTTCGAAGCATCCCCATTGACATTAATTGTCTAGTGTTATCGAAAAAGGAGATGATCAAGCGAAACAAGATCAAACGCGCTCTCGCTGAGCAAGAAATCCTCGCAACAGCAAACCACCCATTCATCGTCACCTTGTTCCACTCGTTCCAATCGCAAGATTACCTCTTCTTCGTTCTTGATTACTGTATGGGCGGTGAATTCTTCCGTGCGTTGCAGACGAGACCGGGGAAATGTTTGTCGGAGGAGCATGCCAAGTTTTATGCGGCGGAAGTAACGGCAGCATTAGAGTATCTTCATTTGAATGGGTATATCTACCGCGATTTGAAACCTGAGAGTAAGCATTTCTTACCCTCTGTTTTTCCTGAAGCACTAGGCACTGACACGCACGTTCACTGTGATTTTAGATATCCTCCTCCACCAGTCGGGACATATCATGCTTTCTGATTTCGACCTCTCAAAGCAGTCTGGTGAAGCGGGTGGTGCGCCAGCAGCTATACGTCATGGTGGACCTAACGGCGTGAGTACCTGATCTGGTTTCCGTCCTTCCAATCGAGTATGGGTGCTTACCAAAGTTCTGGGGAAAACTAGCAAACGATACTGGTAGATACGCGTTCGTGTATAGCGGATTTCAGAACCAACTCGTTTGTCGGTACGGAAGAGTATATTGCACCAGAGGTTATTAAGGGACATAGTCATTCCTCGGCTGTGGATTGGTGGACGCTGGGTATTTTGGTTTATGAGATGATTGTAAGTTCAATTTGCCTTCATTATCTCCTCCTTCCTTCCGTCCACCCTTCTATATCCCTCATACTTCTCCATGACCATTATCTTTTTGAGATGAGGATGTGAATGGCATATAGCTTACTTTGTATTAGTTTGCGACGACACCATTCAAGGGTCCAAATAGGAACGCGACATTCGCGAATGTCATGAAGAATGAAGTCCTCTTCCCTGAATCAGTACCCGTTTCAAGGTACGTTCTCTGCCTTCCTTTTTGAATTTGGCTTTTATTGACTGTCAACATCTTCTTGTCCACCTTTGCGACCTGACCTAACCCTCGAACAAAATAGCAATTGCAAATCATGTATTCGCAAGCTTTTGATCAAAGATGAGAACAAGCGTCTTGGTTCTGCGTCTGGTGCGAGCGAAGTGAAGCAGCACAAGTGGTTTGCATCGGTGAACTGGGGTTTGTTGAGGAATATGACACCGCCTGTAAGTGATTCCTGCGCATCCACTCATTTCTGTCAAAGAGAATACTTAATGATCGGGTGATTTTCCCATTACAGATTATCCCCGAGGAATCAAATGGAATTGATACAATAAATTTCCGACCTTTAAGAGAAAGCAAGAGCATAGATTTCGATCGAGACGATATTGTACGTCTTGCTTGACCTTCCAAACCTCGATACCTGAGGAGAAACAAACTGACACTTGAGGCAAACTTAGACTACCGACATCATCCACGCCAAAGCAGGTTCTCCTTCCGTCTCTGGGAACTCTACTCCAGGTATGCTCACCCCTAAGGAGCTCGTCCAAACAACGTCATCATCGTCACCCATCGGTGGTGGAGCTGGCGGTACATCTGGCCACTCTTCGTCAGCGATGCCAATACCAGGCTCGATGCGGGGATATGATAAGGAGAAGAACCCGTTTGGGGAGTTTAGCAGTGTGACAAGAGATTTTGGGGAGTGCTAAAACAATCATTGAAGCAAAGCAGGAGAAAGGGAATGAGGGAATTTTTCACGAGCTTTTTCTTGTTTTTGGGAGTTCATTTTAATTCAAAAACTCATACGCTGTAACGTTTAACGTTTGCCTCCTCTTCTTGTCCTCAAATTCTATATCTTTCAAATCTATTTGTTTATGACTATCTCGCATCAATTGTTGAGTGTTGACAATTAGGTCTCTTTCGTATTTTTACGTCTTTCCTTTGGCTACTTTACATTATTTCTATCATCATCTCTTTTCATAGGTTGCTTCGTCTGGGAAAGTCTTCTAGTATGGCTACTGGGGACAGTATTTGTTGTGTATATGTAGCCGTTGTGTAGTATGCAGACTCTTATGTGTCGCATGTTGTTCAAGGTCCAGTGATTCTTTTGAGAACAGGTGAGCATCGTGATCTATTCTTACATACATTGTCAGGCCCACTATAATTTTGGCTGTGAAGGTCAGGCCTTTTCCCTTCTCCACTAAATTTATTGAGAATCGTGTAGTATCCCACCAAAAAAAAACCAAGAATCTGAAGAAAACAAATATCACATTCGCATCCCCGTCTCCTGCTCTTGTGACATCGCCCCGCCATTCATGCTCCATTCGCCTCCAGACGCCGAATGCTGCTGCTGACTCCCACCTGGCACTGACGCCGCAGCTGAAGCAGGCGACGGCAACAAAGGCAATCCCCCGTACCCCATCGCCATCCCGGCCATTCCAAAGCCAAACTCATTGAACACTTCCCCAGCTGCATCCAACACCCCTTGTACTCCCTGCGTCCCAGCGCCGTTGTCGATCCCGTTCCCATTTTGCGCACCTTGATTGGTACCCATCGCAACGGAAAAAGCACCGCTGTCGCCCGGCAAGCCAAGAAGATAGCCGAGGTCGAGCTGGGATTCAAACTGAAGGAATGTGTCCATGTCGAAAGGCAATTCAGGTGGTGGGGCGTTATCCGCACCATCTCCCAACGCTCCCGTTGCCTGGCCAGAGCCGGAAACAACACCTGTTGCCGAGGTCCCAGACCCATGAGCAGACTGTGGTCTCGATTCCCAACCAGAATCCTCTGCACTATCTCTCGGCCCAAGGCCATTGATCCCTGCGGCGCGTGCGATATCGCGGATCGTCTTGGCGAGATAAGTCGATAGCCTTGTCTCGGACAACTCGCCTGTCTGGAGAAGGTCGATACTCATTTTGAGATAATGGGCGATGACAGAAGGTTCGATCTTTAGGATAGCCTGGACAGAGGAATCGGCCTGAGCGATTCGAACGAGGAAAATGGCGGCTTGGGCGAGGGTGATGGTAAGATACTGTAGTGCGGGATGATTAGTTATTCGGTTGTCACGGCTAAAACACTTGCACTTACATCCGTCGCAAAGCTCAAGGCAAGATCGGTTTGGCTCGACTCATAATGCGTCTGGATAGTCGTCATCGCCGCATTCAAAGCCTTCTTCAAACACTCGGCAACAAAGTCATCCTCATCAGGTGACGATTTAAGCGCGAAGGAGTTCAAGCAGAGACGCATATGGTCAGCTTGCAGACGCGCGATGCGTGCCGAAGAGCCGAGGTAAAGGGAGTACGGTGACCCAACTGAGATACTTCTGTCAGCGCAGGAATAAATATCAATACTAAAGGACATGACTTACCATTCCAGATCCAAAGCTTACACCACTCATCCAGCCTGCCGTTCAATTCCTTGAACATGTTCTTCACACTCAACTCCTTGCCATGAAAGATTTGAGCCCTTCTGGGGTCGGCCCAAGAAGCACCCTTGGGATCTGCCAGCATCTCACCCCAGTTGATCAAGTCTCGTCCGATTTGAGTAAGCTGCACTTGACCAGCAATGTACACATCGCCATAGAGAGACATGGACGGCGTAGTGCCCGGTCGCGGGGGAGTTTGGTTCAAGCGAATCTGCAAGAACCCTTGCTCGTCGACTGTCTCAAACTGAGTGGACTGTGGACGGCCAAAACCAAGGGACAAAAACCCATCAAAGCAGAACCAGCATAACCATGTTCTCCATTGTGGCATGAATGCTTCCAACTTGCTCCAATCTTCCGTTTCCGGTCTTGTAATCCTCGCCGCCTCAGCAGCCCGCGCCAAAATCTTGTGCACTCCCAGACGCCTTGCAATTCTTGCAGCATGCCCCGTCACAACCCACGCGTCAGGTCCCCGCCCACCAGACTCAAGACCCCAGGCAGCGAGGAGCATGACAGCTTGAACGTCGGAAAGAGCGTGCTGTTTTCGAAGGAGAGTATTGGCAAGATGTGCTTCGGCGAGATTCGCGAGGCGTGGGGGAACGGAGGGGTCGAGAGTAGGGAAAGAGCCGGGATTGCGCGATGTGTAACGAATGTAGAAACGGGCCGCAACTGCAAGAATCGCGGATGTTAAAAAGGGCGATTGACGGATAGTGTTGAAAGCGTCATCAAGGGCGACATTAACCACAGGAAGGAATGGGTGACAATGGTCAATGAAGCTATAGAAGAGTCAATGAATGAATTCGCCGAATATATATTGACGCACAAGTTGAATAGAGTCTCTGCCATACGTGGTTCAACAATCTCCGTGTTGACAGGATCATCTCGATCACGCATAAATCGCCGAACATAGTATCCTGGTCCTGGTTCATCTCTACTTGCTGATGATTGGCTTGGCTGAGGAGAATTTCTACGTGAGGATTCTCGGTTGTCCCATACTGACGGCTATGAATGATCAGCACAACACATGATAATTTAGATCAAACTCCAACGCAACCCATCTCCGGCCAGAGCTCGAAATGGAAATATGTGGCCTCGTTCCGTGGTTAAAATACTTCTATACGCATCTCATGAAAAAGAAGCAGCCCATTCTGCAATACCAGGCCCGCCTCGAGGAGCTTTTCCAAGCCAAATGCCTCATTCATGGTTGCAATGAAATAGCAGACCACCAGCGGCGGGCGCCCGATGGTTTTCACGCCACCCAAGAAGGTTTGAGACGGGATGCGGATTGAAAACTAGTAACATAGTCTGCCGCAACAAAATCCTAGAGCAACTTACCTGGTACACTAACGACTTGAAGGGAGCCTCATCAAAGTCTTGGTCTGTAGCAGTAGCAAGTCTCTCTTCGGCCTTTTGTCTCTTCCCTCCGGCCTTCTTTCGGTCACTTCTAAGCCCGCTCGAGTCGTAGCTTCCAATGCCACTTGCAGGACTTGGACCCGTACCATTTGAGGAAAAGTTAGATGGCGAGTAACCGTGCTGAATGAACGTTTGATGAGGAGACGACGTGAATCTTACGTGATGCTGAACTGTCGGGTCGTCTGGCGAAGCTGATGCTCCAGGCGCACCGAGAGGTACTGCTGCCGCTCCAACACGAGGAGGATCAAGAGGTCTGACGTGGGTTGGCGGTGGAATGCTGGGATTCCATTGTCCTGGCGCCGAAGGCGGGAAGGGAGTGTTCCCTTGTTCAGAGATGGATTCAGCTCGACGCTGAGCTGGGTCGAAAGTATGAAGAACCTCAGGGTTAGGATATTTATTGGATGAACTGCCAGCAAGACCAGCGAGAAGGTTTGCAACGCTACTTTCTAGCTGCTCGAGCCGAGCGTTCGCTTCCGATGTCCCCCCTTCACGCGCGGGAGGACCCATCCCTGGCCGACCAAAGTCACAAATATTCTTCGACTTTGTGCACCTGTTGCACGGCCATCCACCGATACACTTGAGTTTCTGCTTTCGGCAGCGTAAGCATGCCTGGGCAGCTCGCCTTGGGCCCTGCTGATCAGGCCCTCCGGCCTCTTTTTTCACGTTGGGTTTTGTGGACGACGAAGAGGATTCTGTACGTGCTTTGGGCTGGCTTCGGGCAGCAGCCTGTTGAGACAATGATGATTCTGTCTCTGCAGGACGCTTTTGGGGAACGTTTGCGGAATGATCGTCGTATTCGCTCCGTCTATGGTACTCCGAATCATCGTGCACTGATCTCCTCTCGGGAGAGTACGGTCGAGTGCGGGACCGTGGCGAGGGCGGTTGTGGCGGATAGCTGAAGCGTGGGGGCCTCGGATCGCCAGTGTAATAGTCCATTAGTTATAGCAATGCCGAAATACGTTAGAGATGTTTGAGGGTGGTGGATGTACCGAATTGGAAGAGATGTTGATGGAGGAGAAGCCGACCTCCCGAGTCTCGCCAAACGAGAAAATGCGGCCATGTGTACAAGTGCTTCCCAATATCTTCCGGCCGGACCGACCGAAGCTTTTGGGTGGTAAATAAAGGAAGAGCTACGCAGAAAAGCATTCTTTTCATAAAGTAGCAACATTGTACCACCCGCCAAAGGTTTTCTTATGCGACTGAGTAGATGAACCTAGTTAATTGGTGTTCAATCCTCATATAGAGGGGTATCGATGAGTGTGAGAGACATTTCCAGCCCGAATCACAAGCATTTAAGGCTCAAAAACAATACAATAAAGTCAGGAAAACAGCCGCATTTTTCGATTAAAGTTCAGGGTTCTATGCGGGTGGCCACCGAACCGGGAAATCGACCGGTTCTGGCGAACCACGAAGACTTTCTTGTGTTGACGATTAAATCCGATAAATAAATTCCTCCCAGATCTCAAAGGCCGCAAGCATTAACCTTCACTAACATGCCGCCTTCCCCACCACCACCCTTACCGCCTCTCAAGCGTTCCGACTACGCTGCATACTCGTCTTTCCTCTATGACTTGCAGGCCGAGACACAGCGAGACCTGTCTGTTCGACTAAGTGGTCAGTGGGACCATCCTACAGCTGATGATGAAGAAAGTATTGTTCTCAGTGATGATAGCGACTTGAGGGTAAGCCGGTCTAGATCCACGTCTACAGTTCGTCCGAGGCTTGTAGAAGGTTCGGCATATATCCCTGTCAATCCGACTTTGGGCAAGCGCAAGAGACGATTAGAATCGCCTGACGATCCAGAAACTCGTTGGCCTAGAGCTGTTGATGAGTTGGAATTATTATCGGACACGAGTCTCCAAGACGCCATTACATCTTTTGCAACTTCATACATACGGAAAAAAGGCCTCGTCTTACCCAAACTAGGAAAAGACGGAGATATAGATAGACAGATCGACCCCATTCTCCCTGGTAATCTCGTATCGTCGACTATAGTCATATTGAATGAAATCCTGGTCAATTTGGCAGGTGTGCGGCCGCCAAATGTGCAGAAGAAGAGGAAAGAAATGAACGCGTTGGATTGGGAAGGCGTACTGGAAGTTGCAAGCATGGTACCGAGTCTGCGGCCGTGCGTCTTACAGTCTTCATGCTCGATCTGCCACGACAGACAAGTTGACATTATTCATAGAGACATCGCTGCCGCCAACTTTCGATTAAGAGACATATATCGGAATGCTGGGCCAGATCGTGCGTCTATACTCTTTGCAAATTCATCCTGTGGACTGACCCTTGTCACTAGTCCTGAGCCATAGGATGAAGATCATCAACGATCTCAAAGACTCCAACCCCGGCCCATCAATCAATGATCTCTATTCCACTGTCCTTCCCGGCAAAAATCCTCTGCTCCGTTCTCATCTTTCAAAAACAGGTGCGTTTCTTTCTTACACCACAAATACAGGAAAGTGCTGACCCGTATGCCTTCCAAATTATTGCAGAACAAGAAAGGCGAGCGGTGAAACGTCGCGAAAAGGAAAGACTCCGCGCAGAAAAAGCAAAGATTCAACAGGTCCAGGCTGAGAAACGGAAAACCAAGGCTGCGGAGAGAGCGAAGGTGAGGAGGGAAAAGGCAAAGGCGACACGGCAGCAAAAGGCGAAGGGTGCAAGAAAAGTTGGCGAGTTGGCGGACCGATCATCATGATCCTTTTTTAAAAGCGTGCTCGTCGGGATAGCGTTGTATTGTTGTACTGGTATTGTCTATTCACGGCACTCAAGTTGTTGTATGCATCTTACAAGCATTGCATAATTTGATTTCAACTGCGGATGAGCTGGTTCTTAGTCCGTTGGGCAAGCAAACGTGCAAAAAATCATCACTCCTATATGTACTTGTACAGAAGTGTTCAAGCCATATATAATCATATGTGGATGGGGGTGAACACACAGAGATCGGGAGCACGTAGAACAGGCAGGGGCAGACAGGGTGCAGACAAGGCGCAGACAAGGTGCAGGCAAGGCGCAGGCAAGGCGCAGGCAAGGCGCAGGCAAGGCGCAGGCAAGGTGCAGGCAAGGTGCAGACAAGGTGCAGGCAAGGTGCACGCCGGCGGCAGACAACGAAATAGTTCCGCGGGCTTAGAATTGGATGGGGGTGAACACACAGAGATCGGGAGCACATAGAACAGGCAAGGGCAGACAAGGCGCAGACAAGGTGCAGACAAGGTGCAGGCAAGGTGCAGACAAGAAGGTCGGCGGGTTCGGCGGGTTTAATCTTCTACAGTAGGGCAGTCTCGGCCAATTATAGGTGCATTCAAAGTGCGTTTTTTTTCCGCGATTATTTCAACAGGCTGGGTCCCAGAAAATGTGCATTTTCATGCTGAAACACGATTTTTGCGATTTTTATAATCGCGGAAGAAAACGCACTTTGAATGCACCTGATGTAGCGGCAAACGCGTGTGACGTAGGACTCCATCATTCGTTTCCTGCAGTTTGATGTTTGACGTTTCTAAGTTCTTTGCTGTTGTTGTGGTCGCGGCTGTTCGGCTGCCCATAAGCAGTGGAGAGCTTCCATAATAAATGATACCCGGTACACCAGCTGTATTTTCGCTCTATATGCAAAACAAACTTGACAAGCTTCCAGTCATTCTCCCACTTTTATCTTCCTTGAACTTTCAGTCCTCAGCGTACATTTTTAACACCCTGAAAGACGAACATGCCAGTGACTCTTACAGGCGGCTGCTTTTGTACCGATCTTACCTATCGTGTGTCTCTTGATTCTCTGGACGACGCGAGGGTGACGCTATGTCACTGTTCGAGCTGCAAGGTTCGTATCCTGCAACTCCGTATCTAACCTCTTTGGCTAGACATAAGGTGTCTCCGCTGACGCTCTTCCGTCGATCTTGTTCAATTTTTCCTTGCCTGGCCTTAACACTACCTCCCTTTCGTCTTATACCGTTGTCGGCCGTTTAATACCGCTTTCTACCCAACAGAAAGCGTTTGGAGGCGATTTCGGCTTGACCGCAAAGATCCCTGTCTCGAGTTTCCGGTATATTCAAGGTCAAGCAACAGAACACAAGGCGAAGAATGGGGTGAAAAGAGAGTTCTGCGGTATTTGCGGGAGCTACATCCTTGAGTATGGGGTATGTCTGCTCTTCTCGTTTATGATGGGCAGTGACCCTGTTGCCAATTTGACTGCTGACCTTATGACATGTCCTTGTGTAAATAGGAAGCGGCCGCAAATGATTTCCGATACATTGTCGTCGGATCCCTTGACGAACCTGCTGTTCTTCCACCCAAGGGTGAGTTCTTCTGCAAGAACAGATTGGAGTGGATGCCCCAGATACCCAGTGAGTAGTTTAATTCTCCTTAACGTGAGGACTTTATATTGACTCGATTTTGGCTGTTCCAGATACTTTCCAAAAGCAAGAAATAAAAGAGTAGGACGCTTTGCTGTCAATGACTGATGGACGAATAGGAGCTGCGTAGTAGGGGTTGGCGGCACTATAGCATTTGTAGCATGTTAAATTGAAAGTTGAGGGGTTGAGTGATTGTAGCCCTAGCAAAGTCTTAGTATCGTATACCGTATCTCAAGAGATTTATATTAATCATATCACTATCACGAAACCCTATAGACTCCACTTAGGAGGACACAGCAACATAAATAAAACAATTGAGCTCAAGAC
>NC_006684.1:1501580-1566580 GCF_000091045.1 Cryptococcus deneoformans JEC21
TCTTCTTCACCGTCTCCGCTTGTGAATAGGCCTCGAGCTGTGCCCCGGTTTAACTCATCTATCGCTCGCACCGCTTTCACATCTCCAAGAGCAAGCCTTGGCCGGAAGACTCCTTCGACCGAGAACAGTAAACCGCTTCATCCGTTCTTTTTAAACAATAGGAGGACCAATATCCCTACACCGACCAAGCCACGACGCGTAGCCAATTACACCAGTACTGAAGCGGAGAGCTCAAGCAGCCAGCAAACTTCAAGCAGTCAAAGTACATCAGAATCCGTATCTTCAAGTCAACGAAATCAACTCGCCGAAGAAGAAGATATTATCAAGCTTACGCAAAGTGTCGAGAAGATGAGAGTCGCTCCATCACCTAAAACCCAGCCACCAGGTCCAAACACAAGCAGGTTGTTCGTGCGTCGACCTCTTGTCAAGGCAGAAAGTGTACCCGAGCGCCAATTGACATTTGGGCGACTGCCGGTCAATGGCAACAAATCAAGTCTAGTTGATGAGCCAGCCGCCATTCCTTTAGTACCAGATAACCATGAGCCGGAGGCTCCACCTGTTTATGTGTTCAATCTTCCCGATAATCCGGATCCCTCGTTACCACTCTTCGACTACAAGACTTACCCTCGACCTCCTATGGTGGTGTACACCCGGTCAATGTCGGAAGCGGAAGATCTGGTTGCTTGTCTGAAAGGACCCATTTTAGGATTCGATCTGGAATGGGCAACGTCGTATAACAAGGTGTGGGATGCGAGCACAGGGAGGTACGATTTCCAGCAGTACCCCACTGCTTTGGTGCAATTATGTGATGAGAAGATGATCGTCCTGATACATCTTCAAGATAAAATGGGTCAGTTATTCCGACCTTCGTACCTCAGGTGTCCCACTTTTTACTGATAGTACAATTGTAGACCTTCCGGCAAAGGTCGCTGAACTTGTACGTGACCCTAAAATCTATAAACTCGGCGTCCAATCTATGGGTGACGGCCGGAAACTCGTCCGCGATTTTCCCCATCACTTCCGACAAGGTGGACCCGCCGGGCTGTATGAACTATCTCGGATGGCGCACGCTATAGATCCACAAAGAGCTGGCCATGGATCAAGGTTGATCAAACTTGCGACGCTTTGTAGAGCGTATCTGGGGAAGGAGTTGGATAAGGATACGAAAATTAGAAGGGGCGATTGGGCAGGAGAGCTGAATGAGGTGCAGAAAGCGTGTAAGTCGTCTAGCCTGATTTTTCAGTTATAGCTTCTGTGGCTGACATTCAGCTACATTATAGACGCCGCCAACGACGTTTTTGTCTCTATACAAATATTCAACGCCCTCAGAAAGCTCGCCGAAGAGAGGAACGTCCCTCTTGACTTTGATAGTTGGTCATCCTCTGTCATATGTCAGCCTGAAAGAATAGCTCCATTAGCCACTTCTGTGACGATGGCAGCAGCTACTGGAGAGAGCGTATCTGTCAATAGAGTTTTGAAACCGGCTGTTACCATGCCCTGTGGGTTACCGTCACAAGCTATGGAGCCAGGGAGGATATCAAATCAAAGGCAGAGTAGCCAATCGCAGGCTCAGCCGCCGGTTGCTCTTCAAACGGCGACGACAGCAAATCATGCTCAAAGCCAATCCCAAGCACGACCTGATGCTCAAGCTGTGGTTCAGTCACAAAATCAGCCCCAGTCACAACAACCTACGACACAGCTACAATCCACGTGCGCGTCACCCAATGTTGGGAGACATGTCCAAATCACAGGGCCTGAATATTCTAATCAAAAACCCGTATCTGTTAAACAAGCCGTAACTGCGCCACTTACTCAGTTGTCATGCCCAGCTTTATCTCAGCTTCCGTCCACAGCCTCCACACCAACCCAAGCGCCTGCTCAAAATCAACCCTTGCCCCACGCTCAGCCTTCGACCCGTATCATTCATTCCAACATCCGTCCCTGTGCAAACATAACTGGCAATGCTCATCCCTTTTTGTACGGCGCTGACGAAGAAGACGATGAATTCGAATCCTATGACTCTACTTATGGGTCCGTGGGTTCCTTCCAAATGGGTACGTCTAACCCTATGTATGCGGCTATTCAGCAGCACTTACCGCATCTCCTGCCTCCTACAGGATCTTCTAATGCTGCCAGAGAGAGAGCGAGGCAGATGGGGCAAAGAACGCCAGCGCAGATACTATCAGCCATGGGTCCGGGTCCGTCGAGGTCAAAAAGTCGGACGAGCACAGGTTCAAATTCTAGCTCGTGGGGAAGAAGCAAGGATGGTGGAGCTAGAAACGGGGGAAGCGTTGTCCTTCGAGGGAAGGTGATATATACCCCATCTGGAGTGAAACCTCCTCCGCTAGCAAAGATGAAATCGCTCACCGCGTTTTTGGAGGGAAAGACGTTTGAGCGGATTGCGGTAGAGAAAAGTATTAAGCTTAACACTTGCCAGTGAGTGTTCACACCTCGGACTACAAATGCTAGGCATAAAACTAACGCATTACTAATTGCAGGGGCTATGTCATCGAGGCAATATCTACGCTTGGGACTAAACACTTTGAAAATGCAGCACTCGAGAGAATGTGGCAATTGGCCACACCTGATATTTGGATTTTTCACAGCAGCCAGCAACTAATGCAAGAGATGATACAGATGTTTGGGGAGCATCCACGGAAAGAGGAGATTGAGAGATTGGCAAAAGAAAGGGAGGTGAAATTGAAGGAATCGGGTCGATGGAGAGAAAGCGGTGCCATGAGTTCCTCTCATCCTTGATAGAATATCTATTAGATATTCAAAAGTTGATTAAAGCTGCTTACTACGACAGTTGTATATTTACATATTTACTTGGGAACCATTTGAAATAATGGCTGTGTATTACTGTCTACCATAACAGATTGCATTTTCTAGACCAAGGCCCAACTTATATCTCATCCACAGACAAACTCTTACTTGCATCCTAAAAGCACAATTAGCCACCAACCACACATCAATGCAGGAAAAGAAGGAAATAATACTTACTTTGATGAACGATAGACATCCCATGCTCCTCATACTCCTCCTTTGTGACCCATAACTGATGGAACGTCCCCAAACTTGCCAAAATCGAACCTCCAACCCAAGAAGCATACTTGCGCTCAAACGGAATCGTCGGCGAATGAATCTTGATCTTCTGACTAGGCATCGTCGCTGCCAATTCTACGTCCAATCTCTCGATTAAACCCCTCGTCAAGGCGGTGTTACCGACCACGACGATATTCTGCAACAAGCTCGCCCGAACATCGACATCACAAGCCATGACACTATCGTGCACGAGCTGGGAGAGGGAGACGAGGTCACGTAAGGATCGAGAATGTTCTGTCGTGAGTACTTTTTGGAGAGTGGGAGGAGGTGGGATGGATTGGTTGTAGTAACGTTCAGGGTCGAAAAGCATCTCGGTGAAGCGGTATCGTTCTTCGCCGAAGTATTGATGGTACCCATCAGGGAACTCGTACAGAACTTGAGGCAAATCACCAGCAGTTTGGAAATCGAATCCTTTATAGTTTACAATTTCGGTGCAGGCCTCCTTGTACCCCTCGACAACATTGTTCTCAGCCCAGAGTTTCCATGAGGTGGTTGTATGTGGCGCGCGGTCGTCCCTCAAGATGGGTTTGGGGATGATCCCAGGGTCAGAGGACGGGTCGCGTTGCTTGATGAGCTGACGAGGGAGGAGGGAGAGAGGGGAACGGGTAGGGGTAGGAGAGGTGAAGTGATTTTGTAACTGAGATACGATGAGTTGAGAAGCGAGAGGCTGGTGCATAGTGCCTGCTCGGAGAGCGTAACCGTCAACAATAGGTACAGCGCTGCTGGTGGCATAGCCGACATCAAGGACCAGAGCGGTTGGCTTTCCGGCAGCGAATCTATTTCCGAGCGGTTAGTTACGCTACTGGCTTTAGGAATGAGGGAAAGAAACGTACGCCGACAGAACACCTGACGAACCAAAGTACAACGCCGGCATTTTCTCGCCCTCAAAGGCCATCTCCGTCATGACCTGTCGCGCTTTAGGCGTGTTCCAAGCTGGCTCGGTGATCATAATAGGGTGCTCTTCCGGGTTGACACCGAGACGTTCGTGCAGGATATGGTGCAGCAAAGCGGATGCAGGTTCGGGATCGTTCACTTGTAGTTTGAAAAAAGAGTCAATATATGTCTTCTGAGAGCCAAAGTTCACCTGTCACGTACCGACACCATCCAGCATAAAGTTACCAACTTCCATTCCCGGCCTCCATACGCTAACGCCATCTTCTCCAACATAGTACTTTCGTCCGCTACCCTTCTTTTTGCTCTGTTCTTCTGCTCCTTCAGGGACAGGTTCTGCCATTGTCACATCCTCTCCATTCTCCTTATTCGCTCCATTTTCTCCAACTGAGTTTCCGTTGGATCCTGACGATGATGGATCATTGGTATAGCCGTAGAATGAAGGGCAAACCACGCGTGGACAATCTTCACCGGCGTAACCCGCTCTAGTTGTGTAAGACCCAAAGTCGAGCACAAGGGCAGAGACCTCGTCTGATCCATATGTTAGCACTGCTATCCCCACTCCATCCCAACATACTCACCGCCGTTGTATACCATGTTTTTCGCGGTGGATGTATAATATATGGCGATGGAAAGAGGAGAGTAGGATTGTAAGGGCGAGTTTATTATGCCACAAGCTTTGTTACGTAATTTAGATATGGGTGAAGACGGTGACGCCCGCCGTTTCTTTGTGCAATCTCGTCGTTCCCGATAAAATTCAGACAACCTCCAATAAAACATTTATTCCCCAGTTTCTTCGACTCTCAGCAGCCCTTGACACTTTAGACCGCTTCTCAAACACATTGTCATCGGACTACCCTGGTAAAGAGCTACGAATACATACCAAAAACATTCCAAACAGCCCAACAGGCCCACATCTATGTCAAAGTCGGATAACGCCCAAAATCTACCCTCGTCGTTCACTCTTCCACCGCAGCTCCTCGCCCAAGCAGCAGATGCTTACCGGCATCCGGCTCCGCCACCTCAGCTGCCGGCTGTTCAGCTTGTTCCACGACACCAGGAGCCTGTTATAAATCCTAAGGAGAAGCACAGTCCAAATGGATTCCCACCAAATGGCGCAGGTGTCGGAATCGTGAGGTGCCCAGAGGGACGCGCATGGCAGGAACGGAATATGCATGCAGGTGAAAGACTGGGAAGGTTTAGGGACCAAGATATAGACGGGTTCGTGACGGATATGGGGATGGTTTTGAGGAAAGAGTATGACTGCTGGGTCGAGCAGTGCTGGTACGTGCTTTTGTTTGGTCATGGGCGAGATGATTATCTGCTGGCTAGTTTTGCTGACCTTCCATTTTCAGGCAAGAAGCTTTCCATCAAGTATTCACACATACCCTTCCTGATCTCATTATCAACCTCATCATGACTGGCGCTACACCGTCCTTCTTACGACGAAATATCGTGTTTGGCGGTCAATCTCTCGACCATCTCTTCCAATCTCAAATGTTGCATATCCTGTTTGAAGAACTCGAGCTCTGTCTCTCTGGTGACAGACCACGGACCCGTACAGAGCCGGGGCCGAGCATGAATACCATCTCCAACAACGGTGCCAGACCATCGCCTTTCCCACTTCCACCGCAACCCGCTGCAGCACCCATCTTCCGGGACGGTGTCTGTTTCCACAATTTGTCTTTCCAACACGGTATCCCGGAAGAAGAGGATGATCATGGAGCGTGTCTTTGTCAGTTGACGAGTTGTATGGTGTGTTTCCACCTCTTCGCCATCATGCGTCGTGGACCTATCAGTCTTCTCCCACACGAGTTACTCAATACACCAGCAGCTAAAGGGTGGTTGGGCGGGATTGAGACTGAAGCTCATGCCCGTGCAAGACAAGATTCTCTTCGTCGTAAAGCTCCTTCTCAAAGTATTTTACCGCCAGGTAAAGGTTATGCTCAAGTACCCAGACCAGGAGCACTAGCCCCAAACGGAAATGCCGAAGGAGGAATAGGAGAAGGGGGAGGAGGAGGTAAACCCCTGAAACCACCTCAAATATTCCCGCATCCACAAATGACAGACGTCCTCGCGGTGGAGGAACATCTTCGATGGAGATTGAAAGAGCTTGGCGCGACGGATCCAGCGGTAGAAGGTCGGTACGGACCGTCGACAAATTCGCCTGTCGCGTTGGAAGGCGTAAAGTTGCCTCAGAGTGCGGGGGAGGAGTGGAATGATGGTGGACAACACCCTACAGGGGAAGGAGCAGGGGGCAAGGTAAATATGAACATGAACGCCGCGCAGAATAAGAATGTAAAACTGGCAAAAGTCAAAGGTCGAGGTAAAATGAGACGAGTGGTCGTACCCAATGGTGTCACGGGGGCGACGGCGGCAACGGCGAAGGCTCAAAAGCAAAATGACAAAGATGGGAAAAAGCCGACCGTTTACTTGCCGAAGGAGTGGACTGAGGCGACAGCGTCTGAGAGGAATACTGCCATTGTGTTGACGTTTAGACATTTTGTCAAGGTTTGTCTATCTTGCGCCTTCCTTTTCCGCAATCAACCTGAGCCTGCTCTCCTTGAACATGGCTCTGGACATAAAGCTAACTCTTCACTTGTAGCTTCTCCACCAAATAGCCATGGCTGCATCCCCCTTCTCCCACCCCGACTACCCCTCCGATATTGAAGAACTCTTGCGTATGCACCCCGTCGCGCTTTATCGCCGATTAGCAGAACCCGCGATGGAGAGACAGTACAATGCCGAGGAAGTGAAGGCTTGGAAATCATGTATGGATAAATGGGCGGAGGAGTTTGGTGGAAAGGAGAGGAAAAAGGTTGGTTCGATTTGTGTCTTCCATTTGCCCCTCCTACTTCTTGTTATCCCTCTGTTTGGCCGCAGGCTATGGTTTGGCATGATGAAATTAGAGCTGACCAACAATTTTAATGGACGAAAAACCATAGGGTAACGACCAATCCCAAGATAAACGTCACTCCGAAGCCGTCCGGCATTACACCCGCGCCATCTCGCTCGATCCTAAAAAGACCGTCTACTACTCCAACCGCGCGATAGCATACAACAACCTCTCCCTGCACAGCCACGCCGAGATTGACTGTACCCACTTGCTGGCTAGAGATCCGAAGAACCAGAAAGCACTGTATCAGCGGGCGCTGGCGAGGAAGGGAATGGGGAGATGGAAGGAGGCGCAATCGGATTTGCAAGAGTTGTTGAAGCTTAGTGGAGATAATGAGAGTGCGAAGAATCTGTTGATGATTATCAATAAGGAGATGGAGAGATTGTGAGGCGCCCGGGGGGCGCCAATATAAGACCCCGCA
This sequence comes from Cryptococcus deneoformans JEC21, assembly GCF_000091045.1. Classification (NCBI taxonomy): domain Eukaryota; kingdom Fungi; phylum Basidiomycota; class Tremellomycetes; order Tremellales; family Cryptococcaceae; genus Cryptococcus; species Cryptococcus deneoformans. The sequence continues at coordinate 1,508,894 of NC_006684.1, forward strand.
AAAGTGAACCAATTCCGGTAAAGATGAGTAATTTAATATATAGTATTTTTTTCTCTTTATCGCTGGTTAGCCAGTAATCATTGATTTTGGGGTTTTGGCTTTACGTTTACGCGTTCAGCGCAAGCGTATACTTTCTGCAGTATCATAGTGTCAGATGATGCCATCTAATCTTTACATTGGTTATTGATCCTGAGATGATGTTAGACCGACAGAATGTCAAAAAGCAGCAGACAGACGAATTTGAGGAGGCAGTAAGAACACGATATTCTTAATTTCATGCCCATGGTACACCGTCTGGAAGACGCCAGACATGCTCTTTTTTGCTCTTACCGCCTCAACCCCGAGCCCAGACGTCTAGTAAATTGCCCCGCCTCCAATCCACGCCGTGCACATCCCCATCCCACCATACGCATGATCTATTCTTGGCAACCTCCAAATAAAAAACCCGCACTGCACCCATCCATCCATCCTACTAAACCAAAACCCAACAGACCGAAAAAAGCAAGCGGTCTTAACGCCTGACACCTTGGTTTGTCCTTGTCGTTCCACGTCGGGCGTTTGCTAAAAAAGAGAAATACAAAACACACACCGTGGGTTAGCTCTCTGATTCTTCCTCTTATGCTGCTATGGGATAGAGAGGGAAGACAAGGGGTTGATGACTTACCTCGCTGGATGGTAGCTCGTCCTCGGGCAGCACCAATACCTCTTCCTCGCATAGCATTAGGACCGATCCTCTTGAACCTATTGTCAAGCAGGGCCATAATCAGCCTTAGACCTTTCACAAAAAGCATCCCGACTACTTGTACTATCTGGAGATAGCGAATGGGAAGACTAAAAGGGAATCTTTAGGAGCGGAATTGAGATGAAGACACGTACATAGGCGCCTGGGCAAGCAAATCGGGAACGATTATGAATCGGATCATACTACCACGGATGTACACTTGCTCGAGTTGGGATACACGGCCGTCTCGCGCGGTGACGGTTATTTCACGGAGAGCAATGTTAAGAGTGTCTTCGGCTGGAGCGGCAGAGTGGCAAAACACAGGGCAAGATGAGCAGATTAGCATCGGTGTCAAGTGATCTGGAGAGGTAAGACAACGGGACGTACCCTCCATCAACTTTCCTCGGTACATCTACAGCAACGACAGACGCTATTGTTAGCAACAAGAAGGGCGAGCCATATGATTTCGACAGATAAAGAAATGACTACCCACCTCGCCAGTTTTCAATTCGACAGTGATAATATGACCCAAAGACTCGTGGAGGAGCTTGACGGGAACACCAAGGTTGGCCATTTTGTTCGTGAGTTTGCTAGTTTTTGCTGCCGGACTTCAAGAGTTGAGGAGTTATGGGTAGCTAGCTGTGGGTCTGGGGGTAGGAAAAGAGGTGGATGTGTGGATATATGTGTGGAATGAAAGAATATAGTGCTATCGAATACGCCCAGAGGAAAGAGCGAAGGATCGAAAGGCGTGGTGGCTATGTGGGTGTTTGCTTAACTTTTGTATTTTTCGTTTCGCAGCCTCTGACCGGTCTCGGGTGACTTCACCTGATAGAGAAATGATGGCGTGGAACTTGTTTCTTCTGTTTCTCGAGTTGCATTCGTTCTATTAACGTGCATTTTTATCATTACTATCGATTTCTGGCTTCCCAGAAACCAAGCATGGCTCCCAAACGACGGCCTGCAAACGTAGTCCGCTCAGGAAACGCCGGCAACTCTTCAAAGCCAGCGCCCAAAGATAAGGAAAAAGATGCTAAATCTTCAACGCCCGATAATGCACCGTTTGGGACTTTTAAAGACGGCACTCCTAGGCCGCCACCTCTTTTCCCGGCCGGGTACAAGTCGCCTGTAACGATATTGAATGAAAAATGTCAAAAAATGGGCTGGGAGAAACCTGTGGTGGAGAGTGTAAGTGTGAGAAAGCTTTTCGAAAAAGCTCTGATCGATTGTGGTCGTTTCTCAAACGTAAATCTTAGAGACTGATTAGCTGATATGCATTATCTGCTTGTTGCCGCAAATATCTGCAGTTTCAAAATAGAGGATCGGATCCGCAAACATACACCGGCTCGGTGACGCTCAGGAAGCGGACCAGCAAGAATATCTACAACCTCGACGAAGTGCGATTGATTCCTCATCAACCGTTGAGGATTGAGTCTGCCGCTGAGGCCAAGCATTATGCCGCAACTTATGCATTATTCAGAGTAGGTCTAACATCATGGTAACTGCTTGCTTGTATATAGCATGGATAACTCATGCAATATGCATCTTAGTTCTGCTCGCATCTCCCAATGTCTATGACTCTCCCTCCATCTATACGGCCGTACTGGTCAGAACTGACTGCCGAAAAAGCTGCCGCCTCAGCTCACAGGGCTTGGGAGTACAATCCAGATCCTTTTGCTGCGAAGAAAGAGGTATCAGATCGACAAGAGAAGCGAAAACAAAAGGAGGAGAAAGACAAAGAAGTTGGTCCCTCGGGAGAAAGTGCGAAGGCAAAGGAGGCAAGGGGAAGCGGAGGACGTGGGTGGGATAATGCACCAGAGGTGAAAATGGCAGCTTCATTGAGGGAAATGGTCGAAGGAACGGTGAGAAAGGTAAGCAACAAGATATATCTTCACAGGGCGTGGAGCTGAATGTTTATTTGCAGATGATGCAGCAATTCCCATCTGCTGTACTGGAAGCCAGCAGAGATGCTGCATCAACCGTATCAACCGCTCCATCTGGCATCTCAACTCCTGCTCTTGACCTATCTACCCTCCAAACACAGCTCACTACCCTCGCGTTCCGGCCTTCGCACATCGCTTCCTGTTTGTCCGCTGTTTCCTCCGCGACTGCAAGACTCAAATCCTCTTCTTCTTCTTCGACTAACGACCCTCTCGTACTCTCCCTAAGTATTTTATCCCCTCTGGAAGCTGCTATCGAATGGTTACTGCTACATGTACCAGAAGACGATTTACCTGGAAGATATCGACCTTCTTCAAGTTCGGCGGATTTTATTACTGGAGCCAGCGCAAAGGCCGGCGGGAAAGATGCGCTCGTCAAGGGATGGTTAACTGACAAGTTGGTGAAGCAAGCCGGATTTCCAAGGAAAGCGGTGGAAAAAGTGTTGGAAACCGAGGAACGTGAATCTGTAGCGCTGGATATTCTGGGTAGACGGTTATGCGGCTGGGAATCAGGAGAAGATGGATGGGGTGCAGAAGAATATGGAGATGGGTGGACGGGAGATGGAAAGGAGAGGGAAGAGAGGCAGCAACACAGGGAAGAAGAGATCTTGGCTCTCCAAGCTGTTTTGGGTGAAAGGTATGAAGAAACGTCGGCTATCTCTTTTACCATCCACATCGGGCAAGAGACCACAGGCGGGAATGATACCCTTGCGTTACACATCATCTTCGATGAAGCCTCCCCTTACCCCTCCGCCTCCTACCCTACCTGCGCACCAGCATTCTACCTTACTTCCGACACTCTTCCAGCATACATCCGCCTCCACCTTCACTCCCAGCTTTTAAGACAATTCCGCGATCCGGAGAGGCATGATCTCCGTTCTGTCCTCGAAAGTGGATGGGGAGGAGCAGTGTTGAGTATGGTAGAATATCTCGAGACCACCTTAACCAAAGTGGTGGAGAACCCTCCGGATGTAGGAGAGGTTACAAAGTATCTTGTACCGAAAGTGGAGGAGGTCATACCGCGGGCAGAGAAGGATATGCAACAGAAGAAGAGACAAAGGTCTCAGAAAGAAATGGGTGAGAAAAGAGCCCCAACGAAGGAGGATGAAGAGAGAGTGAAGAGGAAGAGGCAAGAGATGTTGGATCATCCCGAATATGAGAAGATGATGAGTGACAGGATGAGTTTACCTGCGTGGAAGGAAAAGGATAATATCACAGGGGCTCTGAAGGATAATAGAGTTTTGGTTGTCGTTGGTGAAGTGAGTTATTTAACCTAATCGAAAGAAGTGTGCTGATAATCTACAAGACTGGTTGTGGTAAAAGGTAATTTGAGAATGACCGTGTGTAGTATCATCTTTCATCAACTGATAAGCAATTCGCAGTACTCAACTCCCTCAATTCATCCTTGACGACGAAATATCTGCTGGCCGTGGCGCTTCCGCCAATATCATCGTCACCCAACCTCGTCGTGTAGCCGCGATGGGTGTTGCCTCCCGTGTCGCCCAAGAACGTATGGAAGACCTTGATAAATCCCCTGTGGCGGGTACAGTGGGTTACGCAATCCGTGGCGAACGGCGAGCAGGGCCAGATACGAGTCTCTTGTTCTGCACAACTGGTGTCGTACTCAGACGGTTGGGCAGTGGGGACCCTGATTTGAAAGGGGTCAGTCATGTGGTTGTGGATGAAGCGCATGAAAGAGGAGTGGATACGGATTTGTTGATTTGTTTATTGAGGGATTTGCTGGAGAGGAATAAGACGATCAAGGTTATTTTGATGTCTGCTACTATCAATGGTGAGTCTAAGGGCGTCGGCGGCTAGGTAATGAACGCTCGCAAGGTGGCTAACAATGTGACGTACTTTAGAACAAATCTTTATTGGTCAGTAATTTGACATCCGTCCAAAGAAGCATACTAATTTGTCGATAGACTATTTCGGTGGATGTCCCAGCTTGAAGATCCCAGGTTTCACCCATCCAGTGAAGGACTAGTAAGTAACAATCCCTTCCATCTCAATGGCCTAACTTACACGGCTGTTATTAGCTACCTCGAAGACATCATATCCGACTTACACTACTCTCCTACACCTTCTCGTTTTGGGCCCCGCCCATCTGAAGAACAAAAAGCGTCAATTCGCGCCCAATTTGCCAAACTCAGTCTTTCCCCCGATTCTCAGCGCGCCTTGGAGATTCTCTCTGCCTCAGATCGTATTGACTATTCGCTTGTGGCTGCTGTCGTTAAGCACATCATCAACAACGCCACCTCTCCCGACGGTGCCATCTTGATCTTCATGCCAGGTGTGATGGAAATTCGTCAGTGCATCAGTGAACTCCAAACAACCTCCCTGGGATCAGTAGAAATTATGCCCCTCCATGCAAATCTCTCAAGTGCTGAACAACGAAGGGTCTTCCTCCCTACTAAACCCAAGCGAAAAATTGTCGTGGCCACAAACGTTGCGGAGACGTCTGTTACCATCCCCGACGTGATTTACGTGGTTGATGGAGGGAAAGTTAAAGAGACGCAGTATGAAGCTGGGAATGGGATGCAAAAGCTGGTTGAATGCTGGACCAGTCGAGCGTCGGGTAGGCAGAGAAGAGGTCGTGCAGGTCGAACACAACCGGGAGAGGTAAGTTAAATGTCTTCCCATCAAGACTTTGAACGTGGCAGCTGACAAACATTGGAGTGTTACAAGCTTTATACCCGACAAACTGAAAATAACAGCATGCCCCGATTCCCCGTTCCCGAAATTCTTAGAACACCTTTAGAGGCATTATTCTTACAAGTCAAGGCTATGAATGAGGATACGGATGTGAAGGCGTTTTTGAGGTACGTCTCAATTGTCATTCACAGCGATTAGCTTCTCATGCTACGGGATCACAATAGCAAGGCGATCGATCCGCCGAAGTTGGATGCCATCAATGCTGCATGGCAGACACTTCAGGATCTTGGTGCGGTTGAAGGAGAAGATCACAAGAGTCGTCTTACCGCTCTCGGTAGACATGTGAGTTAAAGCATCATCATCCTGTCGCGTGTTTGGGTGGCTGACGTCGTGCATTTGTAGATGAGCGCCATTCCTGTAGACTTGCGTCTTGCAAAGATGCTTATTCTTGGTACTATCTTCAAGTGCCTGGACCCGAGTGAGTCAACTTCTACTTAGCCCATTTAGAAATACCTGGGGCTGATCCAGCTGGTCCCAGTTCTCACAATTGCGGCCTTGCTGTCATCAAAACCTCTTTTCACCTCCCCTATCGACAAGCGTGACGAAGCAAAGAAAGCCCGAGAGTCTTTTGCTTGGGCAAGATCTGATCTGCTCACCGATGTGAGAGCGTACGATGCCTGTATAGACGTGAGGAAGAAGGGCGGTAGTCACGGTGCGGTCAGGCAATTCTGCGAACAAAATTTTATCTCTCCCACCACACTTCGAGATATTACCTCCCTTCGATCCGACTTCCTTTCCGCCCTTTCTTCTCTCGGGTTCATGTCCTCTTCGTCAAGCGCGGCAGAGCTCGCCAAATATAATGTGAACGCCAAGGTGGACAACCTCGTGAAAGGAGTTGTCGTCGGCGGTCTTTATCCGCGAGTTGTCAAGATTGCCATGCCGAAAGCTCAGTTTGAGAGAGTGCAGCAGGGAACAGTGCAAAAGGATGTAAGTAGAGTCACCAGCCAAACAATCACGTCCTTTCTAATTAGGATGCTGATCCACGATTGTGATGCTGATCCACGATTGTTCATGAATAGCACGAAGCAAAAGAGGTCAAACTCTACGATCAATCTGGTCGTGTATTCATTCATCCCAGCTCTATCTTATTTACAGAATCCGGTTTCAAATCCGGATATCTGACTTACTTCTCGAAGAATGAGACAAGCAAAGTTTTTTTGAGAGATGCCACAGAGGTAAGCCACCTTTGTTTTCATTACCTTGCTGGCTCTAGGAGAGTCGAATGAGTAATGCTAATGAACGTAAACTGAAGGTGCCGCTTTACGGGCTTTTGCTCTTCGGAGGAAATATCACAATCAACCATTGGGCTGGAGGTATTATGCTTGGTACAGACGGCCATGTCAAGATACGAGCAAACACGCGTATAGGTGTTTTGTGTTCTCAATTGAGGTATGTCATTCACTTCACCTTGTTCACTGTGTCTAAACATCTGTTGGAGATACTGACGTGCACTGTTCAACAGACGGCTTCTTGACGCGCAGTTATCTGAGCAAATCGAGTCGCCCCATGCCGCAGATTTGACTGGTCACGAGGAGGTAGTGCAGGCAATGTTGGCATTGCTGCAGCGGGACGGATTGTCCATATAGTAGACTTCAAGTAGCATTTTTTACATAATCTTGCATCAATCTTGCATTCACTGTACAAGTGACCGACAAATTTTGAGAACGGGTCAAGGGTTTATGCATTACCATATATTAACAAACTTACAAAGTATAAGAAAACATGAAAAGATTAATCCGAACCCAAGACAGAAAGGAAAACATTCTCGAAGGGAAAAAAGCATAGCTTCGCGTTTCAGCCCTCTCTAGACACCTATCCTCTGCACAACCCTCCTCATGCCAGTATACTTGACAACTTCCCTCTTCTCCAGGATGTACAGACACCTCTCTAACGCATGTTGCGAGTACCCTTGGCCGGAAACAAACTCTCTCACTAAACTTTGATAACTCGTAGAGTACCCAATCGGTAATCTCCTCTTCAATTCCTTTTCGATCCTGTCAATCTCCTCGTTGAGCTCTGTACGGGAGAGACCCTCGACGCCCGAACCGACAGAAACGGCGTGCATGGTGGAGAATTTGAATAGGCGGATAGCTTCTTCAACGTGGTGAGGAAGCACGCGAGGGGAGAGCGTGATTTTGGCAAGGGATTCGGAGATTCGGATAATGGCTTCGAGTTGACTATGAGAAGGATGGAATTTGGTCTTAGCACTTGTACGCGTATCCCACAAGCGACTTGGAAGAAAGAAGGACTTACCGGACAGTCATGGGGATAGAGCTTCGCTCGTCGTTATCTCGCTCAACTTGGGCAACTTCCTTTCGCAGACTGACAAAGTGAGAGCTGAGCATCTCCGCTGCTTCTCCGCTCAAATTCGGTGCGCATCGCCTAATTTTAATCCCAACATCAGCACAATGATTTTGATTGGAAGGAGGGACGAATTAACTCACGACTTGCAGTATCCAATATATCTCTTCATCTTTTCGATATCAATCTCTCCTACTGCCTCATTCTCCGTCTGCCTGTTCATATGGATATTCATCACATGCTTGGCTATCGTCCTATCTCTCTGTTCGTTGTGCTCATCTTTAATGATGAAAATCATATCGAATCGAGAAAGGATGGTTGTTTGGAAATCAATATTCTCACCGGGGGATTTCATATCATCATACCGCCCAAACACGGGATTGGCAGCCGCCAGAACCGAGGTTCGAGAGTTGAGAATCGTGGTGATACCAGCTTTGGCGATAGAAATGGTTTGTTGCTCCATGGCTTCATGGATAGCCACTCGATCTTCATCCCGCATCTTGTCAAACTCGTCGATACATACCACTCCTCCGTCGGCGAGAACCATGGCACCGCCTTCGAGAAAGAATTCCCTAGTAACGGGATCACGTTGGACGGAAGCGGTCAGACCGGCAGCGGAGGAACCTTTGCCTGATGTATAGACGCTGATAGGGGAGACTTTTTCGACGAATTTCAAGAGTTGGGATTTGGCAGTACCGGGGTCACCGAGGAGGAGGACGTTGATGTCACCTCGAAGACGCATACCGTCCGGTAAAATCTTTTTGCTTCCACCCATTAAAAGACAAGTCACGGCTTTTTTGATGTCTAAAAGGAGCAGAAAGGAAGATCAGTACAGTTTCCACGGCCAACATTTGATTATGTGCTTACCAAGGTTTCCGTAGATACTAGGGGCGACACTGTTCGCGAACCGTTCATACAAGCCATCGCTCCTAGCGAGTTGCTGGAATTCCTCCTCTTCTTCGGGAGTGAAGACACGGGTTCCAGAGCTGGCAGCAGAACTGTCAAGCTCGATACCAAGCACTCGAAGGTAAGGTTGACGAAGTGCAGGTGCGCCTGATGTCTTTTGCTGAACACAGTATCATATTAGCAACCTGTATTTATTAAATGCATAACAAATGAATCGCTTACACTCTTGTGGTTGGGAGCAAAAGTTGAGTAGATACCGGTTGCAATGATTCTAGATCCTGGAACAACCTTACCGGTCAAGTTCCTCTCGGCATGAAGCATCATGTGGCGGGGCAATTCACCAACAGGGACCATATCGGGTGCTTCTTGGAGCTTGATGTTCTGCTGGTCAACAAAGCGGCACCGGTCATGGAGGATGACATAGGGGTCAAGGGGACAATCTTTGCGTTGGCCTTCTACGGGTTCGCTGTGTAGTAACAGTTCCTCGTTAGTTTTGGTAGTGACAGCAGGAAAGGCTATGAATCTTACGCATCACATCGTCGAGGAAGAGCGGCACGTTCACCACCGATAGCGCCAGAGACTTTGACGTGCTTGACACTTCGACAGCCTTTACATTGGAGAGCGAGTTCGGTCGCTCGGGATGTGAGTTGAGAAGCGTTGATTACAATCCCTGGTAACCTGACGAGGGTGGTCAGGGTGTTCGCCTGTAAATATCAAATTAGTTAAATAGATATTTATCGGATGGTATCAAGAGATAAGAAGCACTTACATTGAGTTGTCGGAATTGTAAGAGGTTCATGCCAGACTTGATGGCCACCTGCATATCAGGCACCTCCTCAGCGGCCAAACTGGGCTGACCATTCTGAGCTCGCTCGCGTTCTCGTTCCCTGTCTGCTTCACTGGTCGGACGAACTAAATCACGGGCGTATTTCAAGAGTGCAGCTTCCAACTATTTTGAACTTCATCAGTACTTTGGATACGTATAAAAATACGTAAAGAGCAAGCGATATTCAAAATAAGAAAAAAAAACTCACTAGAGGAATCATTTCTCCGGGTTTCTCCTGCACTTTCTGCGCCAACTCTTCATTCCATGCCACAAGATCTCTCAAATCAACTTCCAAAGTGTGGTGTTTCAAAAGCAAGGCGGATCGGAGAGCGTCGCGGTACGTCCATTGGTCTTCAATACGGAACCCATGAAGAAAGTCGTAGAAGAGTCGTTCAATTTCAGAGGGGGCGTTTTGCTGCTCTGCACCTTCGAGGACGCCAACGGACCAGATACGGCCTTCTTCCATTGTTGCTTGTTTGGGTTGGTGCGAAAAGTAAGGATGAAAGAGGGGATAGAGATGAAATTGAAGGATATCTCATGAAGAACCTGAATTCAATTTACGCGTCGAGCGCGTTCGCGACGAACTTTGTTTTGCTTGTATCTAATCCCCCACTTTGCTTGCACAAGACAGCACCCGTCCATTTTATGGGATTGCATTTCTAGTACATATTTAAGACTAGTATGTGGACAGACCCGGTCGGCTGGATATCTATCATCCCTGCCAAAGCTACAGATTCGTGAAAAGCTACCTTTTCGCCCCTTGTTTGTTTCGAGAGAAGGTTCATATTTCGACACTTCCATCATGTGGCCGAGCGTACTTTGCTAATATTATCTTCTAACGAAAGACAGAGGATATTTGCGTGCGAGATGAGAGCATTGAGAAGTATACCAAGAAATCCGAGAAAGCTTGAATAGCCTGCGTTAATACATGTGGCTTTATCTTCGTTGTCTTTGATGAATTAACACATAAGCTTCAAACATCCATCTGGCCAAGAGTGTTTACGTTTTGTTATGAGCATAAACAGTGCGAATGAACATGAAAGTGATGTCTTGCACTATGAAAAGCTTTGATTTCGTCTCGGCCGGAACTAGTCAATGTCATACAACACTGCATGATCCCATGCTCGCATATCCACTTATCGTACAATTGCTTGCCAGCCATCTATCTGATGCACTCTTCACATCCTCTTGATCTTCTCCAACAACACCCCCATCCTAGCGCCCATATTCGGCTGACCTCTCCCTTTTGATAAACCCGTTGCATCCTTCGCCCGATGATATTTTGAAAAACCTTCTTTCTTCAATGTTCTTAAGGATGGTTTCGGTTCAGAGGAAGGAGCGGAAGGGGGAGGAGACGGCGAAAGAGCGCGGACTTTGGGTTTAGGGGGTGCTTCCTCGACTCGAGACTTCCGAGTAGTTTTGTCGTAAGGCTTATTGTTGTAAGACTTGTTGAATGGCTTGTTGGGACGAGAGAAAGAAGAGGAAGAAGAGGAAGGGCCGGCACGGGCACGAATCCGAGCCGTATCCGGATCCTCTTCCCCTCTCTCTTCCCTCTCCCGCCTTTCCTTCCCCTTAAAGCTTCCTGTCTTCCCCTTGAGTTTGTTATCGCTTTCTTCCCGTTCATTGCGTCGCCTAGAACCGTCACCTAGTCGCTCACTCTCCATCCCTTCAGCGCGAAGGACTTTGGCGTATTGTTTTTTGACTTTGGCACGTTGAATCAAGTCGGTCTTGATCTTCTTAGCTGCGGATTCATATGCGGTGTTAGCCAGGATTTGAGCAGAGAGGATATACCGCGTCAAGACGCGTAAAATGGAATACACACCTTTACCGAGGTAAGCATCTTTGGGTGCACGAGATGGTGCAGTCTTGAATCCCTGCTTTGCACTTGCGTTCGGAGCCGACCTGGCTCTCGGCTTAGGCTTTGGCGCCTTACCTGACTCTTTCTGTTTCTTTGTAACTCTGGGCATTGTTGCCAAGTACTACTTGCGTTGTCTTTGACCAACTTTTTCTGGTTGTCATTCCGAGAAGCCTCTCGAAATCCTTCGTTCGCCGTCGGTGGAGGCCAGCTTTGAAACTCAAAATAAGCTGTGGGTGGCGAACGCCACCTGGAACAATCGCCGAAAACGCCGCCATAATCAGCGCTGACGGTCTCCATTCATATCAGTTGTCATTAAAGCCGTGACTTGATTTACATATCGAATCTCTTTCTCTTCTTTTCCCGTTCTCACTCACCACTCATCTTTCTGGCTTTCAAACACATTTTCTCGAACAAGCGACCTACATTACTTAGTTGAATGAGCACTACAGGTGCGTATTTGATCGCAGATCTCGCGCATTGGAACATTTTCGCCGCTTTTCAAAATATTGTGTTTCCGCAATTGATCAGTGGGAAAAGAGCGATTATGTGATTGTGGCGAAACGGAAAGGCAAAGGCTGATAAATTGTCTTGAAGTTACCCAGAGCAAGGTGGACGCCACTACCAAGAAGACAAAGGCCCCTGCGGCTACAGCTGGGGTTGAGAACCTCGGTCCTGCTTTTGGTAAGAAAACAATCTGTTTGTAAGGACGGACCTAACGTCCTTAATAGACCCGTTTGCTCCCGTTAACGACTTGAACGACACTCCCTCTATCGAAAAGGCCGTCGGCTCCAAAAATGACAAGATTCACATCCGTGAGTCGCCACATCTCTCTCACATCTTGCAGCTCTAGATATCCTAACCGCTACGCAGGTCTCCAACAGCGTAACGGTCGAAAGACCCTTACCACTGTGCAGGGTATCCCCAGCAAGTACAACCACTCCAAGATTCTCAAAGCGATGAAGAAGGAGTTTGCCTGCAACGGTACCGTTGTCAAGCCCGAAGTTGACTCTGGCGAGGAAGACTCTCCTGCCCCCGTCGCCAAAAACCACGGTGACGTTTTGCAGCTGCAAGGTGACCAGAGGGTCGCCGCCAAGCAGTTCCTCATTGACTCGGGGATCGTCGCTCAGAAGGAGGCCAAGGACCTTATCGTTGTGTGAGTATACTCTGCGATACGAATTGATTTGTTGAACGAGTTGCTGATTTTTTATGCGTCTTAGCCACGGTTACTAAGCCAGAGCCTTTTAGGGACGAAGCAACTTGAATCCCCTGCAAGTGGGAATTTTCAATATTTGTATCTATCCAATGCTCGTTGCCTGTGTCTTATGAATTGATCGTCAGATAAGCGCTGCGAGAGGGTTATATGTAGTATGAGTTGATGGTGATGACATGTCCTAATAGTACTGTTACACACAACATAAATAAATGTTCGGCCTAACTTAAAATCTCGTCTTCCAATGCCTGCATCTTTCCTAAAGTTAGCACCTATACTAGGGGCTGCCACAGAGGACGTACCTTGTAGTGCAGCAACCCTCCATGCTCGCCAAGTTCTTCGCCTTCCGCCATCATAATCTGCGCAGAAAGAAATCCATCAGACTGAATCTCCAGACACACTTTGATTGAATTCTGCAAAGCTCTCGAGAGATGCGCGAAATGCGCAGAATGATAGCTATTCTCCTTTCTCATCAGAAACAAGCAAACACATTACAATGAGAAGATCTAGAACCGACCTGAAAGAAATCCCCTCGTCTACACAGATAAACCTCTGCATCACCTCTTTATCATTCGGATAATCCAACTCGACACTCCCAAAATCTCCTTCAGCTTGTATACTGAACTGTCCCATTTCATCGATCCGTCTTCCTGTCCGTATGGTAGAGGTTGTTACATCGGCGTTCATCTCGCGCTCGGGGGAATCATTACCACCATCACCATCATGACCTCTTCCATGAGCGCGGGGTGGGATGGCGCTGAGTGTTATGCGGGATGATGAAGGTGGGAGGTCAAGGAGGGCGTCGCGCAACCAGTCGGAACGCATGATGACGTATAGCGCACTATTGGGTTGGCCAGGCATGACGATTAATTTTGAGATGAAATTCAATAAGGGAAGGGGAGAGATGAACATACCGCTCATTTTGGTCAAATATTGGGTTGAGAATTTCTTCCGGGTCGAGGGTACGTAAAGCGCATGTCGTCGTGGGACCTTTGGATTCGTCTCGCCTATATCACCAAAATACAAGCACGGAACACAAATAAGGACAGACACAACCCCTATCAGCAAGAGCGTACAAACGGTCCGAAAAGAAGGAAGGAATCGAACGGACAAGAGGAGGTTCAGCTCGTACCCTGGACCCATCCACTCCATCCGCATACCCGTCATCCCCTTCCTCTCTTTCGCCCACCTCCGGTCTTCATCCGCTCCGCCCCCACTTCCACTCCCTTCCCCTGTAGGGTTTTCCGCTTCCCCAGCCCAGCGCCGCTTACTTCTCAGATTTGAAATGTTCTCCTTCCCTGACGAACCGGCGTTACCAAAGATGTTTAGGCACTGAAGAAGAGAGTCAAGGGAGAATTCGAATGTGGCTGGGAAATCGGTTCTACGGAATGTCCATGAGGAGAAGATGTGCGATGGGATGTAAGCGGCAGCTGTTGCACCAATTGCAGTTAGTTTTTCCCGCCTCATATGGTACAGAATCAAAGCGGCGTACCGCAAAGTGTCCGAGCGTCCTCGACAGTGACTGTGACTAAGTTGTCTGTTGCGTCCAATATAGCGTTCTACGATCCGTCAGAGTCTGGTTTGAGGTGAACATCTGCAACGCGCACATGTTTGAGCCCAATACCACGCAAGAGTTTCGCAAATGGTCGAACATCTTCCATCTCAGCCACAAAGACCTATGAAGATGGAAAATCAGCTTAAGGAATCGTCCAAAAGATATCAATGTGGTGGCAGGCGTTGAAAAAGATACCAACCGGAAGATGAGCATTATTTGGTTGTGTCATGTTTACAGCTCGTCTATTCAACTAGGCGAGTGAATAGACTGGAAAGCCTTAATATAAAAAGAAGAAGCCTCAAAAGAAGCAAAGATTGATGAAGATCGCGTAAGCTGAAAGTACAAACGCGTATCGACGCGACGGGATAAAAGTTATGTCGCTGGAACATTGGCTTGCACTTGGAATTCAGCTCCGTCGCGAAGAAGAATACTCATGCTGCTGTATCTTCTTCCAATCTCTTAATTTTCCAGTTTGCCACGGGGCATGCTCTTATTAGGATGGGTAGCAGTGTGGATGGTCCTTAGTTTCTATCAGTTACCCTCCTTGATTACGAACAACACCATTCTCACGAACGACGAATGAATACGAGACTTCACGACGCTCTAGCTCTCTTGTCCCTCCGATTTTTTCATGAACTTGACACTTTGGCATTGACCAGGGAAATGGTAAAAAGCTGTGTACTCCATAAAGCCTTGCCTTCTTTGTTGAGCATTAGACCGATGAGAGATGTTCTCACCAACAAAAGGCCCATGGCGAATGAGATACGCGGGAATTTAAACCTGAAATGATGACGTCTGCATTTAGTAACTTGCCATTTCCTACTTATACCCAATAATGCGATACGATTCATATGCGTCCTTTTTCATCTTCTCCGCTCTATACACCCCCGATAACGTTCAACAAAATGGCATTAAGAGCGGCGTTCGGACTCTCGCATTCATTTCCAAGGGTTCAACCAGTTTCTATGGCCACTATCAGACCCTCACACGCCTTCTTTACGCCATTCATCCCTCGCACTGCCGGACCCAGCCGATCACTCCTCACTTCCTCCCCTTTCACCGCCCGATCTTCTCCTTTGCCTCAATCTCCCCCCCTATCCAGCCTTCTCACCAAGAGATCATTCACTTCTTCAACCAACTCTCTCATCAGATCAACTTACTTCCCACGGGGAGGTCGGTCGGGTGGTAATGGTTATGGTTCGGGGGGTGGTGGACCCCAAGGACCTTGGGCGTGGTTCACAAGGCTTAGGAGAAGGATCGATAGGATACCGACCATGACGCTTGTATATGGGCTGATCGGTATCAATGGAGCTGTGTTTTTGCTTTGGCAATATGCTCTCTCCTCCGCTGTGAGTCGTCACATATAGCTGATCAAAGCTCGATGGCTTGGACGAGTCCAAAGCTGATTTCCGAGATTGATAGCAACGATTCCGTGATCCTTCACTCTTATATTTTTTAAGAAACAATTTTATCTTAAATGAAGTCAACGTCTTTTCCGGGAGAATGTAGGTGTATCTCTCCTCTGATGAGCCACCTAGAGCACGTCCATTTAGCTGACGAAACTACTTCCAGATGGACACTGGTGACGAGCGCCTTTTCCCATAGTAATGGTACACATATCTTTGTCAATTGTTTAGGTCTTTACTTTTTGGCCCCTGCAGCCGCTTCGTAAGTTCCAATTTGCATTTCACCATAGGGATACATAAGTTGATCCGCTTTGTTAGAATTATGGGCTCCGCCTCGTTCCTTGGCCTTTATCTGGGAGGTAAGCTTCCTTCCTCGTTCCTTTTCCCCAAACCCAGTGTTAATAACGAAACCCCTTTCATAATTATATAATCATATTGTAGCCGGTGTATTCTCCTCCCTCGTCTCGCTCGGTTACCATCGCTTCTCCCGACACAGGTGGTGGGGTAGTGAAGGCGCTTCTGGCGCTATTTACGCATGTCTCGCGTACTATGGTGCTCTATTCCCTAATTCTCAGGTGTTGATGTTCTTCGTCATCCCTATGCCTGTATGGGTTGCTATTGGTGGTATCTTTGCTGTAAGTCCCTTTTTCGCTTTCCTGGTTTTTTGCTGTTCCGGTTCTCTGGATTTTTCGAGCTGGAGTTTTTTTTAAATTATGAAGTTGCTGACGCGATGTAATGGATGTAGTGGGATTTTTACTCTGCTGTCCAGAGACCCAATTCGGGAACTGACTCTGCGGGGCATTTGGGTGGGATTATCTATGGTTTGGGGGCCGCTATGGCTTTGAAGAGAGGTGGATTTATGAGGATGATGAGAGGTGGTCGATCCAGGTGGTAAAATACTAGTATTCGTACTTCTCAATCATTACTATAAAAAATCTGAGGGAAGTATGGACATGTGAAGCCCCTAGTTCAAACTTGACATTGACTTTCCGTATCCCTTGACTTTTGAAGCAAGAAACCAAAGTCACTTGTAATAATGCTGCATATGGTGGGTTGTGCTCCGAATTGTGAAGACTTAATGAAACATGGAAAGAGGAACTAAACTAAAGATTATCGCTTCAAATTGATATGAGTTCTTGAATCAGTGAATGGATTGACTAGATTGACTAACTATGTTTGTACCTCGCACGCACAGTATACAGGATCCACTAAACCGTACGCCACATGCTCACTCTACACCCCGGGATAAATACCAATCTATAATGACAACGTTATGACGATCCGACCAAATAGTGTTTTGGACCTAATGATTCTTGATTCCTGGCTGGCCTCTTTTGAGTGCGTTGTTTTTTGCGTGCACTTCATGATCGATCCTCATGATCTTCGAACTCATCCCTCCTATTCTCCTCAGAGTCAGGCAGCAAGCTTGTTGCTCGCCTGACCAACCCGGGGAAAGCACCCATCTCTTCGAATTTGCGATGCAATCCGCCTTCGGAATGCAAGAGCGTGATATCGTCGGAACCGCCAATAGAGATAAAGTCGAGGAGGACGTTGGGGACGGTTCGGCGGTTGGTGAAACGTTGTAAGAGCCCTTGGAGGGCTTCCATATCGGCTATATCCGAAGAAGGAAGGAGAAAAAACGACAGGTTAGCTTATGGCAGTTGGGTGGAGGTGGATGGGGACTTACATCGTTGGTTAAGTTCGATGATGAATGGTGCGGGAGAAAGATGGTACTTGCCAAGAATGGATTTGGCATTCTTAGAGTACGGGCAGTATGTCTAGAATGATCCATCCGTCAGCATTATACATGAGCAAAAGACGAAAAAAAGACTGAACTCACCTTGGAGAAAACGACGATTCTATACCTTTTATTCGCAAAGTCTGCCCACCCGTCTTCAAATATGATTTCATCCTCTTCCCCAGCGTCAATCGATGATAACAACTTTTCAAAGCCCGATGACCCAATCTTCTTCAAATGCGACTTGCTCGGCACCTCGAAATCATTCGGCAAAACTCCACCTTCAGCCAACCACCAGACCAACGCCCTTAGTGACTGAGCTACATTCTGTGCTTGAACATTTTGCTTGTGTGCTTGAAGTTCAGCTTCGGCAGCAGCTTCCTCTGCTGAGAGAGGTTCGGCTTCGGTATAAGTATCCCAGAACAAGTCGTCTTCTGCTATTAACTCGTTTTCGTCTACTGTTAAAAGCATGACGCCGTTGTCCATTTTTGAATCTGGACGGTGTATCACGCGTTCTGATGTGGGTAGGGGTAATATATCTTCATTGGGGGTCCTAATGTGTAATCTTGAAGCGGCAGAATTGTACCGACCAAGATCGGAGCCAGGACTAGTGTAGACAAAGAAGAAGAGGGCGAGGGTGAGGATACCACCAATAGTGACGGAATAGGGATATTGAGATGCCCGGTTCTTGATGCCGTATGATAGTCTTCGCGCAGCTGAGCGCCGTGAGGAATGACCAGAGAAGGAGTGACGGGTCAGCGGGAGGAGAGGAGCGTTGTTATTACCGTAGTTGTTGAAAGGCATGGTGATGGAAGGCAAGCTGAAGGCTCTGCGAGATTCGAATCCAGGGAGGAATCCAGGGAGATTGGAAGGTTGCGAGCGTGGTGATATAGGTTCGTCAAAGTGCATAATGTAGAAGTATGACTGTTCTAAGCGTGCGTTTTGGTGTATATTCGGCAGTGAAGGGCGACACCAAAGGAATACAGGAAAGGCAGGCGTGCACAAGTCTGAGCGCGCTCGCTGGAAGCCGTTGACCGGTGATGGCTAATTCGGGACAGACCGTGTATCGCCCACTTCGTGGCTGGAACTGGAGACTGGTGGAAAGCTCGTCTTGGACAACAGCAGTTGGACGTATACAGATGTCGATGCCAGCACAGGCGTCCCCTTGCGATGGAAGATGTTATAACGAGAAGAGGTTGAAGAAATACCCGTGAAACAGGCGTACTTGTATATTTCACAATTGCCTTTATCAAGGCTACTGTTGGTGGGCAGTACTAGATAAAGCTTAAAAACACAAGAGAGATATTAATCAGAGAGCAACTTCCGGCATTCGGGGCTAGCGCAGGGAAGTGCAATTTCTGTCGGATTAAATTGATGCTTAGTTTATTATTTTGGGACAGCCGCGTGTTCCATTCAAGCCGTGAGAAGTCACCTGAAATGCAAGGGCCGATGGGAGTCGGTGGTCGGCAATTTGGCAGCCAGCGCCGAAGTCAAAAGCCCGACGACGTTGATGTATACCGAGCTTTTAGTATTCTGCGGAAGAGAGCGTTGGGATAGGAAAGAGGATGGATGATGAGAAAGAAAAACGGATAGCTACGTGGGGAATTATCATGTGAGGCCGGTCAATTGTCTCAGGCTCATAATACTAAATAAGTTCTGGCCAGCAATCGCAGCACCTCTGCTTTACACTTCGCAGCGACAAGAAAAAGACAACAGAAAGTCCCATGCGTACCTGTAACATAAACCAACGTAAATTACTTTCCTCGTTTTCCTTCTGCCTTCCCTTGCCTCTCATCTTTCATTCTCCATTTCTCACCTATTATGCTCATCCCCAGACTCCTCCCTCTTCACACAGCTGCAGCTCGCATTTCGCATTTTGCATCCATCCCAAACTTCGACGGCAGTGTGAAAAAGTAATTCAATAAATTGCAGGGGCACCAAGGAAGCACGGACATCATACCGGCATGCCCTTATGCTTAGCCAGGGACCAGGGACTACCCTCAATTTACCGCCGCTGGCCAAGGTCGTCTGTCGCTTGTGCCGACTCACCGCGTTCTGCCTTGTACCTTCCGCCATTTTAATCTACTTCAAGCAGGACTTGGGGAAAACTGCAACAAACTGTTAAAAAAATCTAACCAAAAAAAAATCATCTACGTATAATTAAAAAACAGAAGAAGAACAGCAAGAAAGCTTATCCAACGTTATTCTCCGATAATAAAATGAGGCTGGTGGCTGGTGGCTTGTGGCTGGCGGAAACTGTTTGTTTACATTTTATCCTTTCATTCCAGCGGTTAATTTTAAAGCTTCTCAATGGCTTGACGTTTCATCAATCATTATGCTGTTGTCGTTGATTGACTTTCTGGCTTAAGATGCAAGATGCATGATGCACGCCCATGTCCTTTTTGTCCTGTTGTTATAGTTTCTCTGCTCTTTTTCCCTCCCCCACCAGCCTCATGTCTAGCAATATGTCCATGTCAAAAACCGAATCTTGAACTAAATAACAAAGCAAACAAAATGATGGTCTAGTCCAACGTATGGACGTATGTAATCCTTTCTCATGCCAAGAACTGAGAGCGTGCTGTAAGCTACTGACAACTGTTCACTGCTTTTTATTTTGGCCTTTCGTCTAAAGAATCTCATTTCAAGTTAATTGTTATTCTATGTTTTTTAAGTGAAATTATTAGATCGAAATAATAGACTGATCTATAGCTTCTTGTAGTTTCTTCGCAATCTTAACGTAGTACGTCGTGTGCTGAGTGGTGCGTCTATGTACTAGATGATCTTCTTCTTCGAGGACGGCGATGAGCGACGGTGGATTTCGCGATTCGTGCAAAGATGTCATTCAAACTGATCCATAATGTAGCGACGAAGACGAGGATGATGAGGAGGAGGGAGAAAGACGAGGGGTTGAAACTGTGATTTGGTTCTTAAACCTTTGGTGAATCAGTCATCTGCTCGTATGTATAATTCGTTCGCATTCATATCTTTTGATTCATTATGGTAGAGAGCGGTCGTTGGTTTACTGAGCGGTTCAGACCTATACACAGGTACTTAAAGCAAAACCACTGGCACGAGAAAAGAAATTGAACGTTGCGCGGAATCGTGAAGTATTCCATCATTTTATTTTGAGACCCAGCGCACGCAGCCTTTCCTCTCCTGGCGCGAAAGTCCTATGCTGATATGCTTCTTGCTATACGTGGACTGCTTATTATTCAAAGTGTTCTGTGATAATGATACCGTCTACTTTTGTCAGTCCCCATCCGACAACTCAATCATGCGGTAAATGACCTTGTAAACTTCTTTGACCGTCTTTTGGAAACATAGCCCTGGATCATCTTTCGGGTGACCGCTTGCAACAACACTTGTCTTTGGCCCAGGCATTTGTTACAGTCATTCAGAGGACGGAAGGAAACCACATAATTCGTTGAAATCTACAAAGGTTGTAACATGCACTGTCGTTTTCATGACCATATAGGTACAATGTTTGTCTCTGTAATCGTATCACGACATAAAAAGCCCACAGTTATAATTGGGTCGCAATTGGCTACAAGCCCGTACAATTGAATAGTTAAAAAATGTTTCTCGGTATGGGTCACCGTACTTATAGGATGGCTAAGTTAATTAAAGCTTGTATCATTAACGTGGCTGTGTGCTCCAATCAATGTTACTCCATCATATGATGGTCAAATGGTTATAGTTATAGGAGTTCGGAATTGGGCCACGAGTCGATCCATATGGATGTGAATGATTTCTGGAAGTATACAATAGGTCAATCGAAGATACAATGTTATAGTGATGCATGTATGTACTCACACAGAAATTTAGCCGGCATATGTTTGGTCCAAAAAGACATGGGAAATTTCGTCGTCATTTTCCTTAAAATGGCCCAAATTAAAAGAAGCAGAAGAGTGAGCAACAGCAGAAGGTTGGGCCAATCGCAATTGGGTACGAGATGATACAGGTGTCATCAGCGAATGCGTGCCGGATGAAGAAGATGAGACGAAAGATGTGGAGCAATTGACTTTATGATTGACTCCCTTGTCCCGTGGGAAGGTTATAGCAGCCTTTTCATTGGATTAGCCAGTGATGTAGGATGCGAATGAATATACTGAAGAATCAGCAGAAAATAGTTCATCCATTTGGGCGCTGCTGACCGACACAAAGCGTACGTCCAAATCGGCCAGGAGGGTAGTTATACGTAACTGTTGGTACTCGTTTGAGTCCATGGCAAGGTCAGCTACATCTTCGATGGTGTCGGTGGCAGGTGATACGCCATTGCTGGAAATATCAGTAGCTTTCTCGGCCTGCGAAAGGGCTTCCAGCCAATCGTTAAATCCTTGGATTCAAGGTATCAATAAATGGTCCAACCAAGCCGAAGAAGCACTCACGATTGCGTCCGTTTGGTTTAGCCAAACAGCCGCTTTCCTTCCATACAACGCTCTCTGCCTCTGGTGAACTATCAAGAGCCTCAATAGGCAGATGCTTATCATGAGAGCCTGACAGGTTATGAGTCCTTTTGGCGTCGGTGTCTTCACCTCCCTCATCGCGGGCAAATCCCGATCCTGAAAAGTGTGCTCCGCCATCTCCACCACGCTCACCATTTCCACCACCCGTATCACCCCTACCATCCCCATCGCCCCCACTTGCTCCTCTGTCACCACCGCTCTCGCCACCCGGATCTCTTCTATTCCCACGCGTCTTTAAATAGGAACCCTTCTTAGAGCTAGCTTTTTTCTTACGGCCTGCACCAGAATTGGCGGCTTTGCTGATAGTGGCGTTATCACGAGCATGGGCAACCAAATTCTGTCTATTCGACAAAGGAGTCAATGTTGCAAAAGCTATACCTGAATGGGAAGCTGACAGGTAGTCAGTGTCCATCTCCTCTGCCTGGCAGCCTAGAGCCTCGCCAACGGTTTGGCGAAGGGTTCTTTCCAAAGTGCCTCGGATGAATGATTCCAAAAGACGACACGAGAGGGGGTTGATAGTGTAATCAGGGTTATGTTTGAATAGAGTCGGCGAAACCGACTCTTCATTGGCGAGAGGGGATATAAGATTATGCGGCATTGAGCCGTAACTGTATGAGGAAAAGAAGGAAGGCACATTGAGGGGCGACAAAGAGGTTGGAGGTGACGACACTTCAACAGCAAGAACGTTGTCGTCGAGCACAAAGACCCTACAAAAAGCCGGTCCACAAATGAAAAGACTGCGACGATATCGGTACATCTCCCATCCCGCCAGCGCATACATTGCCGTCTGACTCAGACCCTTCACGAAAGCTTTATCGGCCTCTGATTGGGATTGTGGATGGCCAAAATCATTCAAAGGGAAAGCTTTAATTTCGATGGAGAGGGGGATAGATGTGGATTTTCTGCCACCAACGTGCCGGCATGTAACTTCAAGCACATAATCCGGGCGTCGAATGCCCCCTTGAGAGGATGACGTAGACGTAACCTTACTGGATGACTTTACGTCTGTGTTGTCGTTAATGATACTGCTTACTCCCGCTGTAAAAAAAAAAATAGAAGTAACGTACGGTCTGTTCCAGACGACTTGCTGGATGCCACCCAATCCCCATCCTCCTCCTCCTGCTCCTCCGCCGTTTCCAATTTCGGTATCCACCTGTCGACTGCTGCCTTCACTTTTGTTTTTGAATAAGGAGTCCTCATCGTTGCTGACAGAACGCGAGACAGTGGCCGTTCTTGTACAAATCCAACAAAAACATGAAATGTGAGGCTAGGAGGGTGGAGCGGCCGAGTTCTGACACATCTCTCGAGATTGAAGAAGAGTCGAAAATTGTAGCTAAACTCCCCATTGAATTCTTCGTGCCATAACTCTTTCAGAGCAGCAGAGTAGTTCCTCTCCAATTCTTCGTCACTAGGAGGGGGTTCCAGTTCCAAAAGATCCCACATGGGAATGTCGGTAACATCGTCAGGCAGGCTGGGTGGCAATGATGATTTACGCTGTCGGGCGGGCTTGGCTTGACTGTTACTAGTTTGGCTCATACTGATCTAATAAACAGTGAGCAAGAAACGCAGTATGCCGAATACGAAGACTTTTGTTGATTGGTCAAGGTCCGACAAGGCAACAGCAGATGCGTAAATGAAATATCAACTGAATATGTGATGAACGAATGAAGGTTCAATAAAATGCTCTAGTTCCCGCCTGGCTCTCTTTCCGTCGATCGATCTTCACAACAACAAACAAGCACGATGAGTATATTTATACTACGCGCGTGGACAGGGACGAACGCGGTGCACCGTGGGAATGTTTTGCGGGGAAAGGTCCGGGGCACGCAGCTGGTTCGGCATGGATGGCGTTGTAGAGAAATACTAGGCTCGACACAAGCCCCTCGACGGACATTGGCTCAGAACTTCGTGCGTCACCAAGCGTGTGCAATCTCATCTCCAAGCGTAAGCTTCAATTCTTACAAAATATGGGAGAAGCTGACGAGTTCGATGACTCAGCGTACGAATCAGCAAGACTATCTCAATCTTCGACCTAGTTTGGACGCTTCTTTCAGTAAAATGCCTCGAAGTAGTAATCGCAGGGCGCCCAGGTGCAAAATAGTCATGCACTTGCGTTCCTAATTGAGGTCTTCACTGGAAGGCTTATTATCCCATTTTAGCCCGTCCAGCAATAACTATCGTAGGACAAACGATGTCATCGAAGCAGCACCTATAGGACCAGAAGCGACCTTGGTGAGTGCCCGGAAGATGGACATGAGCCGTGTAGCTGCAACAATGGGTTAACCTATGGTCATCGTAGCCTCAAATTGCTGCCCCTACCCTTCCATCTGTACCCCTTTCCGATGATTCCGTCTCCGGTGACATCTCGATCCCTCGATCCTCTCCCCCTGCTGGCCAGTCCATGTCTTTATCCGATGATGCCTACCCTCCTTCTCTCTCAGGTCAAAAGACTTCACAAGGCGGTCTCGAAAGAGAGTTTATGGATATCGATGATAGGCAAGGCTATGATGATCTTCCTGCCATCATGATGGATGAGTCTCTTCTTGAAACAGGTTTTGAGGGTGATGGATATGGAGGTGTCATCCGTGATCGTCTTGGCCATCAGCTTAGCAAATGGCCTACCAAAGTTCCCGAATCCTTGATCCCTCCTTACTCGTGTCGGCAACCCAGCCCTTATCAAGATGAACCCATCTTCTGCATCGAATCAACTGCAAGGAATATGCCTCTACTTGCCACCGTCCTTGCCGTCTTCTCAATCTTCCTCACGGCTTTTGCAGGGCTGCCTCAGCGATTGGGCGACATGGTGAAGGCTGTCATTCAGGTCATTCTTGAACTGGCTATCGCTGAGGGTCAACAAGCGTTGCGCCGGAGAGTACGCGGCGGGAGCGATTCCTCAGGACTATCTTCCCCGCATGGCGCAACAGCCAGGCCCCCCTGGAGGCGAGAGTATCACCGACTCCTTCAGTTCCATCACGAGCTAAGGGTTCGCGGCTATCGTTTTCGACCCCTTGACCCCACCTTCAAGGAGGAGTGGATAGTCGATGGTGCGACGCAGTTACCTCGTCTCAACAGGAAGAATGCGTGTTCCTTTGTAGAGTGCCGCCCTCCCCTACGTCGCTTTGGTGACTTTCATCAGCCGACTATGACGGGCATACTCTGGACCGTCTTCTCCCATATCCGACGAGCTTCTGATGGAAGGATTTTGTCCCACCGACTCTTTGGCGTTTTCAGGTGGTTCAAGCCCTCAATCGCTTACGGATACCGGTATGATGAAGAGTAAGTTCTTCTTTGAATTGGGTATACAGTCATTAACGACCTTGACAGGAAAACACTAGATATCCAGGTGTTTTCTCAACATCAACTCTCCCCTCCTTTCTTCTTCCCGATCCACGCGAAATCGTTACCTTCCATCCACCCAGTCGCACTGGTTAGTGTTCCGCAAAGATCTTCGGCACCATTAGGTACCAAGATCATTGTGACTGTCCCAGTTGCCCGACATACGTGAGCTTACTGGTCAGGATTGTGGATAAACGATTTTGCCTTGGGATTTGCGTGTAAATGGGCAAGGTACTATACTGGTTGACTTGGGCAAGGTCAAGGACTTGCACATCAGACGGACCTGGACAGTGAGTGTCATTCTACTCAGGCTACAATGTCTCACTGTCGCTGACTTCGATTAATAAACAACTCCTACATAATGGATCTCTATCGTGTTTGGAACCTTTACTTCAAACTGCCACTTCCAGTCTCCTATTACATGGCCGCCTCCTCAATACTGGAACCTCCTTCCACTTCTTCTTCCGTAACAAAACCATTACAGTTTCCAAAAACCTCGTTTTCTTGAGTGAAGTCGAAGTCCATCTCCTCCATCTCATGGCAGCTATCAAGAACAGGGGCTGGGGAAGCATCGAGATATTCGGAAAAATTGCTATAACGCACACCTGCAATGACTCGTTGGAGCTTTGATTCATATTGCATGGTGCCCTCCTCACATCGACTTTCCCACAAGCTCCTCAAGGTGTAACTATCTAGTCCGGGCAGAAGCACAAGGCGTTTTTGAAGCCTTGCGTACACGGACGAGTGATGATGGCGGAGAATCTCCAGAAACGGGAGACGACCTTGTGTTGACTGAGATCTGGTGGGGTCGGGTGGAACATCTTCGTAAGTGGGAATGAAGGAGGAGTCCATCTTCTGTGCTGCCTCCCAGTCGATCATGCCTTTTGTATACGCAGCTGTTGGATGGAAGAGACCGTCTGGCGTGTCTTCGAGGCTGCTTGGACCGGACGCGAGGCGGAAACCCATGGAGATCGTACGATGGTATTTGTACGGCAGGTGGAAGACATGAGTTGACCTGCGTTTCGTCTTGTCTTGGGCTTGCAACCAACTTTCTTAGCCAGTCCAAACAGCAAGGCGGATCTAGGGACAACGGCGAGTGGTCAGTTGGTGACTGTGACAGAACAGGGCGGTCAGTTCCTTATTACAGGGGACCACCACCATGGTTCGATCGCCACCCAACCAGGTCTTTCTGCCTTACTTCCATGGTAAACGTCGGACAAAAGCAGAAACTCGTCATACGTATCATCATCATCCTCATCCTCGTCATCTCCTGCTGAACTAGACCTCCTTTCGGCCACTCTCTTCAGAACATCTTCAATCTCGTTATGTTCGAGGAAGTGGAGATTCTGCAGAACCCCCCTTTCTGAGAGCATTGCCCGTTTTAAAAGGTCTCATTCCTTGCACCCATCCAGGGGTGTGTCCTTCCAGTTGTTTATAAGCAATACACGGAACTACAATACAATCCACGGTAAGAGAAGCACAAGTCAATGACAAAGGGTAATGCAAGCACTCACTCTCATGGTTCTCCCCTTTATATCCTCCATTCTTGCCTCTTCTGTCTTCTTCTTCGCATCTGCCTTCTCCTTCTCCCTCACAACGCTGTTGAGGTAATCGACCACCCGCCCCTCAATTCGTTATTCGTTGGCTTGCTTTTAATCTGGACGAACTGGTCATCCTGTAAGCATTTTTTTACGGCGGCGCTGACGAGATTCTCGAAGCTACAAAGGATAAAGAAGCTGTTAGCTCCGGCTTGCAATCAGAGTTAAACATCACCTCACAAGGCACAGCGAAGAATGGACTAGTTTGGACGCCAGAATATCCTGCCATCCTTTAGGAAGTACCCATCTGGAGCCTCTTCCTCGTTGTAGTCCAGCCAGTTGTCGCAGCATACAGCGGCTTTGGCCCGTTTCTCGGCATTCTCACGCACCATCTTTCGAACGACGCCATGTATACAGATAAAGTAAGTTTGACGTATCTCATCAAGGTCGGGAGCGAGATAGCAAGTTCCTTTTACCGCTTGCGGCTGTTACTCGCAGAGAAGAAGCGGCGCGACCGCTCGGATTGCTGAGTGTACTCACAAGTAGGGCTTGGTCCATTTAGGCTCTGGGCGTCTTTCTCTCTCTCTCTCTCTCTCCAATTCGCTATTCCACATCTTCACCTTCTCCTCCAGCTCCGTCACCTGAGATCTCAAAGCCTCTATTTCGGACGCCATATTGAGAAGGGTTTTATTCTGGGTGATCATGATGTTGAGACTCGTACAAGATGGAGGGCATCCACTCTTCGTTGTTCCTGAGCTCGCTGATATCACAAAAGGCTCGAGGTAAGTGTTCTCCTAGGGCATGTACCAATGCGGAACTATTTTGGAAGTGCTGCTGCTTGAGAGGATTGAGGGATCGGAAATCAGTGAAGCCAGGGAGGTCATTCAGCTCCTTCGCCATCCTCGCGCGGAAGGACCCGGCTTCCTAGGAGACTCGATTGTTTCACGGACGGGCTGGCTCACAGGCTGCACGATCTAGGAAGCGGAAGGAGGGACGTAAGCAGAGCGTGCTGGGGTAGCGGGCAAAGACGACGGCGATACAACCGGAGATCTATTTCCAGCAGCCGCGGTGGCGGTCATCATCCTGCGAGTCGTGTTGGGGTTCTGGGCAGCAAGGGATGGACGTGCAGGAGTGTGTGACACGGAGGACATGGCGTAGGATTGCAATATGCCGTGGCGTTAATGTTGGTGGCGACAAGGTACGTATAGCGGTAAGTGGATTGGGGAATTGAGAACGAGAACCTGTGGCCAGTGGGGTGGGGTTTATATACACCGAAGCTTGTGAGGATGATGCTCATGGGAAACATTCGAGAAAGATCGGAGGATCTATGAAACGCTAGATAATATGTTCGAGAAAGTGAATGTATGCAATGATATGGCTGTCGATATATAGGCAATGGAACGAAATCGGGGGTGCCGCGGCACGAGCAGGCTCAGCTTTATGAATTGCGTGAACCTTCCTTGAACCGTGATTCCATCGATCGATGTTGCGTGTCCGGGGCCGCCGGTGCACGCATCGGTCATGTCACCAGCAGCAAGCAACTTGCCTGCACCCCGATGATTGCATGCCATATCCCGAGCCGCATCCACGTCTGTTCACACCGGCTGCTCCCGCATGAAATTGCAAAGTTCCACGAGCAAAATTCCCACAGCAGCAGCAGCAGCAGCAGCTACTAATCCTTTTGTTTTAAGTACCCATCATGTACGTATACATGTAGGTTCTGTATCTATAATCCGTATTCAACACTGATGGTTGAGCCTTCTTCTCTACTTTCTAATATTATATTAAAATATTCCTCATTCGTTCTCCTTCGTAGTTTCACACCGTCATCTTCCCGGTTTCCCCACAGTTTATCACCCAAATCACCACATGTTGAATGATGCTTCTCTTCTGTCCAACAAGTTGCGCAAACAAGGAGATTATGTATGGTACTTACGCTTTAAGGAAAACAGTTTATGGATGTACGTGTAGCTGGGTTGGATCACATCATGGACCATCATGCTGGCTTAATGATTTGAGGTATGTCGATCCCACACACATAACGACCTGAGCGGGCATGCTTGTGTGGGCTCAGCGAGTGCATTGAGGGCCGCTGGCTTGCCATCCGCTCTCATTCTTTCAACATTTTTGTAACTCGAAATGATCCATGTTAGAATATGGCGATGTAGTTTACTGTCAGAAATCAAAGATGTGAAGATAGAAACAAAGCACTGATGATGAAGAAGCGAAAAATAACAAGACAAAATAAACACAAGTAGGATCGATGGTGGGTACGTAACAAGCGTTCTGAATGAATGGTGGGGGGAAAGAAGGGAAGTGGAGGCGGACATGTCCGACCGCCGGTTATTATCGAGCTCGCTGCTCAAGGAGATAATTTTGCGCGTTGTTGCTTCAATTTTCATAGGCATCCAACCAAAACAATACGTTCAAATCACTCAGTCCGGCCCTATACCCCTACAAAGGCCCAGTAGGACCAAGAGAACACCACATCTAGTCGTATTAGCCATTGGTCGTCTTCTTTCCGCTGTCAATAAAATCTGAACATATTCAGAAACATCATCAACACCTTGCCACCATGGTTGCTTTTCCCAAGGTGTACACCGTCAACGGTCCATCATCGACTTCCGCCGCTTCTCTTCCCTCATGGCTTGCTGTCAAGACGAAACCTACAGGTCCAGGCAAGCACAAGAAACGAACGAAAACCCAGCATCAGATCGGTGACCTCGAGCTCATTCAAGACTTCACTTTTCCCGGGTCTTCAATCAAAATCAAGACCACCGAAGATGGGCAGCATGCAATTGCTACAGGAACATATAAGCCTATGATGAAAGTTTGGGACCTGGAGGCGCTGACTGTCAAGTTTGAGAGAGTTACAGACGCCGAAAACGTCGACTTCGTGGTAAGTACATGATTTGTGAAGGATGTCGCAACTTATTCAAGTGCATGCTGATTTACGAAATCAGATATTATCGTCAGACTGGACCAAGACTCTCCACCTTCAACGAGATCGTTCTCTACAGCTTCATACTCAGATGGGTCTTCACCACACCATCCGTCTTCCCATCTACGGTCGTTCTTTAGCCTACCACTCTCCTTCTGCCGACGCCCTTGTAGGCTGCACCGGCAACGAAGTCTTCCGATTCAACCTCGAAGAAGGTCGATATATGACGCCCTTGCGCATAGCTCAAGGGTGGGGTGATGGAAACGAAGATGATGTGGAGGGTGTCAATGTTGTGGATGTTAACCCTAGACATGGGCTTTGGAGTTTTGGTTTGGACGGCGGCGGTGGTGTGGTTGAGTTCTGGGACCCTCGATCAAGGTCAGCCTTGACTCGTCTGGTCCTTCCCTCTTCAAATTTGCTTCCTGCACAATCATTTGACCAGGACTCGGTACTTGCTCCTGCCCCGAAACTTTCTATCACTGCGCTCTCTTCTCACCCCACTGATGGTCTGTCTTTGGCTGTTGGTACATCAACAGGCCACACGTTGCTGTACGACTTGCGAAGCCCTACCCCATTCGCTTTCAAGGATCAGGGTTACAGTGAACCTATTAGGAAGGTAGACTGGTTACGAGGTGGCGGTGCCCATGAAGATGCGGGCCGAGTCGTCAGTGCTGATAGCAAGGTGATCAAAATCTGGGATAAGAATCAGGTATGTCGTTTGTCAGTATATTCTTCGTGACTCCTGCTGACTCGGAGACTAGCCATCCGAAAATCAGCTTTCCCTCCACCCTCCCAACTCCCTTGTTGACCTCCACCCTGTGCCACAATCAGGTCTCATGCTCGTCGCCTGTGACGCTCCCCAATTATCATCTTATTACATCCCCGACATCGGTCCTGCTCCCAAATGGGCTAGCTTCCTTGATTCTGTCACTGAAGAACTTGCCGACGACTACACCGGCGGCGCTGGCAAGAGTGCTTATGCCGATTACAAGTTTGTCGATAAGGCGGAATTGGAAACGTGCGTACAATTCATTCTATCAATCTTCTACATAACTGACAGTTTTATGATAGTCTTGGTCTTACCCACCTTATCGGTACCCCTGCGCTCAAACCCTACATGCACGGTTATTTCCTCTCCCTCAAACTCTACACCACCGCACGTCTTATCGCCAACCCTCAATCATATTCCGAGTATCGCGACCGTATCGTCAACGAGAAACTCAAGGCCAAATCCGAATCTCGTATCCGAGCTCGAAAGGACCAACCCAAGGTCAACAAGGCTTTGGCGGAGAGGGTACGTAGGGCGGAGGAGAGGGAGAAGGCTTTGGAGAGGAAGAAGAAGGAAAAGAAGGGATTGGCTGTGGCAGGAGGTGAGGAGATGGAGGACGGTGAGGAAGAAGAGGGTGCCCCTGGATTACTGCAAGATCCCAGATTTAAGGAGTTGTGGGAGAACCCCGAATATGAAGTCGATGAGGAAAGTAGAGAGTTTGCGTTGCTCAACCCGGCTACCGCTAACAACAATGTGAGTCCATTCTTGATAATCAGAGTAAGCCACGGTGAGCTGATCCCTTCCCCCCATAGGCCAAACGGAAAACTGCTGTTGAGGAAGAGGAAGATGAAAGTGACAGGATGTCTTCGGACCTTGAAGAAGAAGAAGAGAATGAAGAAGAGTCGCAGTCCGAGCAAGACGAAGGAAGCGAGAGTGGCGAAAGTGACGATGGCAGTAGGTTATGTCTCACGTATAGTATCCTCCTACTTGGTTGCTGACAGTATAACCGCTTTCCAGATCTGTTACAGTACGACCCCCGACAACTCGCTCCCTCTCAACGCCGTCCCATGCCCCGTGGCAAGCCCGCCCTCGTCGTTGGTGGCTCCCAGTCCACTTCTCTCCCTACATTTGGCCAGCGCCTCCACTCTCAATCCAAATCTGCCGCCTCCAAAATCTCAGCCGAGCAAGATCCCAGTATCCTCGCTACGCGCCGTGCCGCCGATGGCGGTATGGAGATGTCTTTCATCCCTTCGTCTAAATCCCGGTCTGGAAGAGGCGCGGGGAGTGATGGTGGGGATGACCAGGATGAGTACTCTGGTGGGACGAGAAGGAGGGATAGAGTGGAGAGGTTTGGTGCGGGGCTGGAGAAGGGTCAAGTGGAAGATGATGAACTCGAAGGACGAGGAGGAAGGTTGCAGAGGCGAAGACCGGAAAGGAGTGCTTCCAAGAATGCTTTCAGGAGAAAGTAAGAGATTGTGGGCAAGCGGGGTTTTTTTTAATCATCATTTTATCTGTGTGTAGAGAGCTAGAACAGTATTTGTGATGCATATAAAGTATTCAATAATACAACGTACGACAAGACGGTCGGATCATTCTGAGTTATGCGAACATATGCCCTCCGTACTATATACAGCATTCACTTGGCTTCACCATTCTTCCCATGAACATCAGAATGTCCCAAACCCATATCAGGCTGCACCAAATTCCTTATCCTCTGTTTCAAAACCTTCAACTCTGGGAAACCTCCTTCCGTCTATACAATCAATTGTGCCATCAGCTTCGCGACTATTTTGCCCATCGACGGATGACGAATGCCGAATGACAGTTCGGTCAAACTCGTGAAAACGTCCAAACGTACCTTTCGATCCCAAGCCAATTCATCTCCCTTTCCCTTCCCAACATCAACCCAAACTCTAAACCTGCCCCCTGTTTCAGGAGCATTAAGCGGCATTAGGGTTATACTCCTCAGGATAGGGTTGGGGAAAGTGAGGAATAGCTCGGTTTGGATCCATGTTGCGCGTGGAGCCCTAAGACCGTGAGGATAAGTGGGTCCGGGGTGGATGTGAAAGGAAATGAGGGTTTGTACGTGAGTTGTGAAGGAGAAGTCATAATTTAGCTCAAAAGGCAGGCGCGCGAGAGAGAGAGAGAGAGGATTCAAAAAGACTCACCACCTGCATCGATCACAAAACTCGATAATCACACTAGGCTTCACCTCTCTTAAATCTGGGGCTTTGAATTCTTGTCCAGCCAGCGTTGTCGCCGTTGCTGAAGCCGATGCCGATGGTGTAGAAGTTCCGGTCCCTTCTTCGTCCTTGTTCTCAATGCCCTCGACCTTCGCTTCCCCAGCTCCGATTTCCAAGCGGGGCTGCACCTCATTCTGATCCTGAGCCTGAGTTTGAGGAGATACATAGGAAGGAGTTGAAACAGAGACGACGTCTGCACCAGGGAGACTGCACTCGGGCGCGATCACACCTCGGGACATGGCCATACTAGAAGCAGGCTGCGTGGGGCATTGATCGCAGTCTTTACAGTTTTCAGGCATGTTCGTTTTGCCTTTTCCGCTGCTTTTGAATGGGACTGAAAGGATCAGAGTTTTGGAGAGTGATTACGATAGGTGTATGAGTGGGCAATTTCAAAAGACAGGAAGTGAGGAGGAAAAAAGAAACGTGGGATTAGCAAAAGTCAGGAATTGTTGATCTTTCGTGTGGAGAATTCGGAAAGTGGAGGCGGAGTGATGATGACGAATGATGCATGCATGATCTTATTAGGCTTACGTTTATTATTACGATACTCTTCATTCGTTACTTCAAAGATACATAGCCCATACGGCAATGCAATCAATCGAGCTTCCCAAGTTAGATTATCGTATGCAATGGGCCCACGACCAAGGGAAAAAATGTGAAAGACAAGCGCAACGAGGGTGGTTAAAAAGTAAAAAATTCACCACAAGCTAACTGTCAACAAAAAGTAATTCTCCATCAGGGAGTTGAACCCTGGTCTACCGCGAACAGAACCGGATAATTCCAATTACTGAGAAGCGGTTATACTAACCGTTATACTAATGAAGATTCCATTTTGAATGGTTGAATTTCATAAATACATCAAGCAACGTGAACGGTTGAACTGAGTAAAAATCGTTTTGCCTATCCATCCTTCGCCCTGCGTCTCCCAGATTCCATCTCGAGACTTTAGACTTGCAGTGTTTGAAATGGAAGGTTTGCCAAAAGGATAGGATTGCTTAATCAATACAAGCAACTATTTGCAATAGAGACAGAAGAAAACCGATGTTCCAGATTCCTCCAGGTGAATAAATGCATATCATGCTAGTTAAGACCAAAAAAAAATGCAATTGCCATTACTGCCGGTCATCTTCTTCGACCCCCTTCAGTCCGGCTTTCTCTGCTACCAAGACTCCTTAATAAGGACGAGCGGCAGCCTGGCAGGCCTCTATTATGGGTAATAACTAGTCAGTAATACTGCACACACGTTTCGATTGTTTGTGTGTTAAGGGGGATGGATGGGGATGGGAATGAAAACGTACTGAGAGCTTCGAGGTAATAGCCACAAGATTGCATGTCACCATTGGTAGCCTCGAGGCACTTGGTGAAGTCTAGAATCAACACATGAGCAATCGCAAATACCGCAGAAAAGACAGGAAGCCTTAACAAAAAAAAAGAAAACAAGACATACCCTTGGCCTGGATATCACAGCTGGCGCCAAATTGCTGCTGGTTCACAGGAGCCTGCTCGGCAGCAGGTGCAGGCGCAGCCTGGTGTCCACTTCCACCGAAGATCATGTTGGAGATACCGTGTCCGACGACGGAACCGGCGACAGCGCCACCCATGGTAGACGCCGCTTGGGCGAGAAGACCGGGCTGACGTTGTTGCTGGACGTGAGCGGTTTGAGGTGGGGCAGGAGCATGTTGAGCAGGGTAAGCGGCGGTGTGGGCGCCTCGGGTCTGGGAGGCAGAGGAGTGGGAGGGAGCTGAGGGACGGGCAGAAGATCGAGACTGAGGGTGGCGTCAGTTTCTGTGGGGAGTTCTTTTCGCTGCACGGGGGTGTGAGTATGCTTACGGATCGGGGCATGCTGGCTGAGTGTGTTGTTGTGGTGTGGTGTTGGAGGTTATGTAATAGCTCTAGGCAAAGGAGAAGAGTAATCGAAAGATGGTAAGGACGGTTGAAAAGACGATGCTTCGATTGGTAGAAGGCACCGGAAGCAACGGACGCAAGCGTGGCGGCAGGCGGGCGCAATAATCCTCGTCGGCGACGGGCGGTCTTCTTCGGATCTCTCCACCTTTTTTTCCTCCACCATTCGGCCGCCGGCCATAACAAGACATACAGCAAGCATATAACTCGACCCAGACGACCAGTAAACCTGCTAGACCCATGGCCCACCCCTTCACCCTCCTCGTCACAGTCGGATCTACCCTTTTCCCGTCCCTCACCTCCCACGTCCTCTTACCGACGTTCCTCTCCCTCCTTCAATCTCTCGGCGTTCAGCGGCTTGTCGTTCAGTACGGACGGGCAGAGCTCAAGCTGCAGGATGATGTCAAACAAACCCTCAACATAGATTCACAAGGCGATGGGATAGGGGTATGGAGCGATAATGATGGTGACAGGGTTAGGGACGAGAAGCAAAACGGGATGGTAGTGGAAGTGATGAGGTTTACGAACGACTTTGAGGGGTTAGTGGGAAAGTCCGATGCGGTGATCAGTCATGCAGGTATGCATCTTTCTCCAGAATTGAATTAAGATGTGAATTTAACTAAAGGTGAATTTCCAAGGTTCTGGATCTATCCTTACCGTGCTTCGTCGAGCACCCCCGATACCTCTACTTGTCGTGCCCAATCGAAGTCTTATGGATGATCACCAGTCAGAGCTGGCTGATGCGCTTTACAAAGATGGTTACGTCATGGTTGCTTCCGTAGAGTAAGTTATACACCTGCTGAATCTTTGCAGTGTAGAGCTGAATGAGGCATCGTGGTAGGGACCTTGAAGAGAAAGTGCAGCCGTTCTTGAAGATATGGCCCAGTCAAGCGAAGTTGTTTCCAGAGACGCGGAAGGAGGTTTTCAGAGAGGTCGTTGACGACCTTATGGGCTATGATTAGTTTTGGGCCTTTATGTATATCTGTATGTCATAAATGTTCAGCTGCCCTTGGTCCGTTGGTTGGTTTAAAGGCGTGCATTATTACAGCTGTGGCTGTGAAGGGGCAATCGCTTTCTTACCAACCCAATGTCTGGTTGGTTCATTATGGAATATCATGGAGTAACAGAGCCAGCGTCACGAATCTCTTAACCATGCAGCCTATCCATCTTTTCTTCTTGTCTACATCCTTCCTAAAACATCCGTTTACTGCTTGGAAACAGCAATGAACTCAATCTCAACAAGGACATCCTTGGGCAACCTGGCAACCTCAACACAGCTCCTAGCGGGCTTGGTCTCACCAAAGAACTCCGCGTAAATCTTGTTGAACGCGACGAAATCGTTCATGTCCTTGAGGAAACAGGTGGTCTTGAGGACCTGGGCGGGGGTGATGCCAGAGGCGGTGAGGAGACCAGAGATGTTCTTGAAAACTTGGGTCTGGGTAGCGTGCGCAAGGAACGCGAATAAGTTTCGGTTGGATGATATGAGTGTCGTAGACTTACAGCCTGAGCCTCGATACCACCGGGGACAACCTCCATAGACTGGGGGTCAAGGGGGATCGCACCAGAAGAGTAGATGAGCTAATTGCAACGCAGTCCTTATCAGCCCCTTCCCGAGGTCCCGCTGGAGCCGCTATGCCATATGTATCGACTTACACCGTTGTAAGTGACGGCCTGGACGTAAGGACCGATGGCAGCTGGGGCCTCTATAACTTCCCGTCAGCTCATTTACATAAACAGGACCTGGACGCCTAAATAATCGCCCAACCGCGAGCAAGCAAGCAGGGACGCAGGACACTCACTGTCAGTAGCGATAACCTGGTAAGGAGCAGACATCCTGGAAGTAGTGGTGAGAGTATGGGCGAAGGGAGTTTTAAGAAGAGTTGGAGCAAGTCTGAGAGTTCGGGCGAACATATAATGGGAAAAAGAGGTTGGGCAAAGGCGAAGAAGAATGTCCTCGCTCGCTCGCTTGCTGGGGAATCGAACGGAAGGGAGATTGACTCGGCCAACAGGATGATATTTAGCCGAATCTTACGTAACATGATTGGCTGGGCCAATGGGCGGTCCCTTCCGCCTCCACTTTTGGAGTCCAGCAGGATTCGAAATGACTTTCAGACGTCATTGATCGAAGGGTATGTGTGCGTTATCTCCTCGTGCCAGCGACCAGTTCTCCACTCTTCTTGACTACTCTACCCATTACACGAACAGCTGGAACACCCATAAACACAATGAATATGGCTTCACTGGAGACTTGCAAGTGGGTACCGTTTATGCACGGCTGGGAGGGTAGAAGGCTCACCCTTCTGTTGACCCCCCATGTGCAGAGCTCTGATCTTCGATTGCTACGGCGTACGCATTTCCCTTTCCATATTTTCCCTTCAAATACAAGCTGACAAGGCCACTTTCAGACTCTTATCGTTAGTCTCCTTATCCAATCAAAAACTTACCACCAACTCACTCTTTTGGTCGGTAATGCTAATCCTCTCATTCATGACTATCGTACGCAGGACTGGGAAGTAGGCATGTACCAAAACCTCGACGCCCTCTGGTCTCAGAAGACCTGTCCGGAACCTGATAGGTTGTTTAAAGCCCTAGGAGTGTTGGAGACGAGGATACAGGGGAAGGATGAGGAGATGATTTATCCTGATGTGTGCGTCCTGATTCGTTCTTGCTCGAAATGATCGCGTGCCCGACTTGCTTGATCGACTTTGTAAAAGATGAGAGCCACTGACTGGAAATGCTAGGCTGGAGCTTGTGTATAAAGAACTTACTGGACAGTTTCGTCTATGGCATGACCCCGGTTCGTCGTCTTCCTCTTTTCTTTTCCTGTCCTCCGGGGTCCTAACCCCCTTCCCACCATGCATTGGCACGTACGAATGGCTGACATCACCATACACATGCGCTTTTATCGAACCTTCGTAGAAGCTGGAAAAGCATTCGGAGACTCTGTAGGCTCGTGGCCAGCATTCCCCGACTCTGCGGCTGCTCTCGGTAAACTGAGAGAACTGGGGTTAAAGTTGTTTGTCCTGAGTAATGTGGATAATGAGAGTTTTGCAGTGTGAGTCTTTTAC
The DNA here is from genome assembly GCF_000091045.1 of Cryptococcus deneoformans JEC21. Taxonomy (NCBI): domain Eukaryota; kingdom Fungi; phylum Basidiomycota; class Tremellomycetes; order Tremellales; family Cryptococcaceae; genus Cryptococcus; species Cryptococcus deneoformans. The sequence goes on from NC_006684.1 coordinate 1,546,330, forward strand.
GTCTTGTGTCTTGAGTCTAATTGTCCCTTACCCCCTAATTTCCGTCCTTCTTTTTCATTGCTGACGTGAGGAATTGTGGATGGGTATTGTAGGACGAGAAAGAAGCTCGAGACGGAAACGAAGTTTGATGGAGTCTACACTGCTGAAGATAGTAAGTTATCTCGTCCATTTTTTTATCAGCCCCCCCACCCTCGGCCTATCTCAACATGCACTCATACTCTACGTACATAGTCGGCTCGTACAAACCTGACCTCCGAAATTTCCGTTACGCCCTCGACCGTCTTGACGAAGATTTCGATATCTCCCCGGACCAAGTGATTGTAGTGGCAAATTCAAAATTCCATGATATCAGTCCGTACGTTGACCCTTTTTTATTTTTATTTTTATTTTTATTTTTATTTTTCTTCTTACCTTATTACAATTTTCACGTCCATGGGCCGCCTTGCGAAATCCAAGCTGATACCTCACTTCTTCTCCCTCTTGTTCGTTCGCGGCTTCGGCGAACATAAACAGAGCACACCGAATGGGTCTCAAAGCAGCATGGATAAACCGCCCAGAAGCGATCATGGGTGTTCAAGGGTTTGAGGATATCAAGCCCGATTGGACGTTTGGGAGTATGAAAGAGTTTGCTGATGCGCTTAAAAGTGCGAAAGAGGAATTTTAAGTTCGTATCCATTGTCTTTTACAACTTAGTGTTTTAATGCCATGTACTTATTTTCCGGACGTGTGATGAATGTGCGAATTTTAGGTTAAACAAAACCTGATCCTTCAACGACGAACCGGCAGCGAGTGTGAATTGGAGGGTAGGGCCACTCATGGTCTTTCGAGGGGGCGCGGAAATCAACCTTCTCAGCGCCTGCTCCATTGACCATGTCCACTTTTTCCCAGTCATTTTCATTTTCTCTTGTTCCATCAGCACCAAAGGGTCACACCACATGAATCATGTAGAAATCTCCTGCATCCCAAGCAAAGCTCCATACACAACTCCTTTACCCTACATACAACCTAGTAGCGTAGAGAAAAAGTGGAGCTTGACCAAGTGTTGTTTTTGGAACATTTACTCAGACTCCTCCTTAACCTCGGCAGAGGCGGCGGCGGCCTTCTTGCCTCGGGGGGCCCTGGGGGGGAGAGACTTGGGGGGGTTGGCGGTTCGTCGCTCGGCACGGAGGAGGGCGGAGGTACGGGCAACGGCAACCTATGGAAAGAAATAGGCGGGTCGTCAGTGCCATTCTTTCATTTCTTTCTTTCCTTCTTCCTCTTCTGCTCCTCGCTTTGCCTTCTCAAATTCCTTGCTCAATCGCCCCATTACCTTCTCCTAAGGTAATCGGTCAAGGACCGGGAAGGAAACAAAGGAAGTTTAGATGTATGGATTTGCCCTGCCAGCACAGAGATCCCCCGACGTGGGAGATGTAGTCGGGACAAGGAAAAAGGCAGGGACATCCCCTGACGGGGCAATATTGCAAGCCTAATACGCTCGGCCCTTCATGGTCCCCTGAAGAGGAGACGGTTCCGGGGAGTTCTAGTGCAGCTGCGGTTGGTTGTGTATGATATGGGAGAAGAATAGAGGATGGACAGAGTGAGGGCATTGGAAGGGCGAGAGTGTGCGAGGCGGAGAGAAGCAAGCAAAGGAACAGACAGATGTGAAGGGAGAGAAAGACTTACAGCTCGGAGGTCGGCTCGGTAACCCTTACCGGCAGTCTCGGCAGCGGCAATCTTGTTGGCTCGTCGAGGGCCGGTAGATCGCTTGAGGGTGACGTGAGATCGGGCAGAGGCAACCTATTATCACCACAATATCCATCATATCAGCCCTCCATTCCTTGAATTCTCTCGAATGGCACACTAGCTGCCCAAAATTGACGGACCTGGTTGGGCTTGGCGTCGGCCTTGATCTTGGTGATGGTGATACCACCGGCAGCAGAGGGGTGGATGCTGACGACCTTGGAGTTGGCGAGGCCAGAGTACTTGTGGGCAGACTTGTTGAGGAGGTTTCCCTACACGATCACTTGGTCAGAAACGTCCAGCGAGTGGGCTTCTTCGTCTTCCACACGTCCGTGCGGTCTCCTGTCCATGCTCTCAATCCGTTCTCCCTTTCCTCTTCAGTCATACCGCCTTTTACAATCTCCTCCAAATTCCTTCCGTCGAAACCTCCCCACGCCCTAAACTTCCTTACTCACCTTCTCCCTGGAGAAGACGGGACCGTGTCCACCCTTAACCTGGAAAGAGTTCCAGTTTCGGACGAGGAGCCAAGTAAGGTCGGAAGACATTTCTGCTGATTTTTTGAGGATGCTTGGTGGTATGCTCAGAAGGAACTTGTATGTATCTTGCGCTCGCTCGTTTTTGGGCGAAACCGCGTCCACGCCCGGGGCAGCGTTTGGTGGAGAGAAGGGAGGTACGACACCGTGGGACGAAACAGGAGTGTGGCTAGCAGACACATTTTCGGCGTTAAGCCCGCCAGAGTATAAAGCCGATAATTACGTCGGGTTCGCGTCCCTTGTTTGGTTTCGTCCCCTTATATTTGACTACTTCATACAAATCATATACGCAATAATCTATAGACATACTATGCACTACAACTTCACATAACCTATGCGGCCCCCGTTTGCGCTGAATCTGCCACCTATCTCGCCCAATGCTTCGTCATATGGAGCAGTCTCCTTTTATTCATCTACAAGTCTCAGACTCTCCTGCGGATGTAAAGGATAGCTTTACACCCACGTGATTCTGAGAGAGCTGTGAGTGCTTTTAAGGGTAAAGGTTTTAGTTAATCCTTTCATAAACTGGGTCACCCTTGATGTCATTTCCCGAGAGAAGAATGGGAATGTGAGGAATACATCATGCTGGTCTCAGGTCTCAAAATGGACGGTACCTTGACGACCATTTTAAGTTAAAGGTGAAGTATGACCAGTCCGAGTTGATAGCGCGTAAATTTGGACGTAAGCAAAGGCAACAAAATCCCTTCGAACTTGCTCGTATTGGTGACATGGCCTCAACTGAGCACAGACAAAATCCCAAAGCGAAAATATCTGCTCGAACAGTGGTGACTGTGTGGGCTCTATTACCTGCATTGCCTTGGAACAAAAAATTGAAGGAACTCTTCGAAGTGGCCTCGAGAATCATTCCACCATTTCTATTGACCACACTTTTGTGCTAAATATCTATCAAAGTCAAGTATATTGCTTGAAAACCCTGACATGCCAGAGTCATCGACTTTACGAGTGATTATCACCTGCTCATTTCCTGCCAGGTCTCTCACATCACCATACCCTTCTTCTTCCCCCTCGTACGACCCGTTTAGCTCCCACTCATCTGTTCAACCACATCCTCCTCGATCACCCCGTTGTTTGACACCTTATCCTCACAATATCGCCTTTCGTTCCCCTTCCCCTTCTCCCACCCCTCGCCCTTTCCCTCCCTCCTCTCTTTCCCCTTCGCCCTCTCCCTTGCCATCCCCATCAGCATTGCAATCGGCGTACCCATACGCCTCATCATTCCCATACTCACCTTCTCTTTCTCAGTCTATGTCTTCGCTGCTGAGCCTGTCAAGTCCTTACCCTGAAACTACTCATCAGCTTGATGAAAGGGATTATGGAAGTGAGCGGGAAATGAAGACGCGTAGAGACAAGTATCCCTCTGTATGTTTTCTTCTTCTACTTTACCTTTACTTTTTCCGATCTATCCCTTCCTTCATGTTTGACACCATAACCAACTGCTTAACGCGAATGCTAATTCCGTTTCTTCATCTCCATCCTCCCTAGACCCCACTATTTCTACTCCATCATTCAGCGAACAACCGCCCCCCTCACCTGCTCTTACCTCCCACACTTCGAATGTCCACTCTTCACTCCCCTTTGGGTATTGTTTCTCGTTCTCTCTCGTCTATTACTCTCTCCCACGATCACCGTAACAATCACCAGAGCCACAGCCAAACCAAGAGCCAGAGTCCAAAACAAAAGGATTATGCCTTATTCTTACCGCTATCACCAGCGCTGCTCCTCCGGAAAAGACGAGGTACTCTTCCCGCATATGAACACAAAAGCTCTGGTGCTGAAAACCGCGCGGGGGCTGAGAATGGAGTTAATGGGAGAGAAAGAGGAGGAGAACAAAAGGCCCAGAGGCCAAAACCCCTCAACTTACCGTTCAGTTTCATACCCAAAGCGAGGGAGTGGAGTCATCTTTCTCCGAATTCGATGGTGGAGATGGGAATGGGAGCGTTGGCATCTCCGATTTGTGCGAACCACAATCACTCTGCCCCTCGTTCTCCACTTACCGGCTTCCTGTCTGGGGAAACTGTCAAACCGCAATTCACAGCCAAACCAGCCTCAGTATCCAGAGGTAATGAGGGGTAATGAGAGGTAATGAGCTGTTATACCCATCTTCTCCATCTCCCAATCACTCTCCGACCCCTTCCTCCACCGATACATCTTCCTCCATCGATCACTCTCGAGCTATCGTATAGGGCACATGGCGAAAACGAGCGTAAGTGCCATGAACAATAATACTTCATCTCAGCAAGGGTGGGCAGTGGAGTATGTCAAGATTTTCTGAAGAGATGGTAGATAATCGTAGTGTTATGCGAGCAATAGTCGATAAGACAAATGTGAGAAGACCTCAGGACGGAGTTTCGCGGCGGGGGGGGCGATCGAAACGTTGGTATGGAATATGGATGAGTCTTTCTTCGTACGCAGCCATTGTAGTCGTATCACGTACAACTACGAATAGATCATCGATACAGAGAGGGAACATAAAACCTGATAGAACCGATGATATGCGTGAGCTGCACAAATAAATTGAGAGAAAGAGATCGGACTCATCCCCTCCCTACGTACTTCATTGTTTCACTGAGTGATAGAGCTCAAATGATGAGAAAGGTTTTCAGACAACCGCACGTGGCTGCTATACATAGTAGTCACTTGTTCGTTATTCTCTCTTCCATCACTGCAGCCCCTAAAAAGCCAAAACAAAAAATCAATCTCCCTAATAGTCACGCACGTACTCATCACTGCAGTCACTATGAACTCACGTTGCCTCATTTATTGATATATAATCATTACGTAATATAATATCCCACATTCGTCAGTCGCCACCCAACAACTCAAGAACGATGTGGAGAAGGATCTTGAATTGTATTTTTATTCATAGAAAAATGTCGTTAGCGGACGCCCTTCTGGCAGACCTTGATGGTCTCTCGGATGACGAAGCTCGATCTCCTTCTCCTGGCCCCGAGGCCTCCTCCTCGTCAATGCCGCCTCCTGGTTTGCCCAACAAAGGAAAACGTCCCGCCAGCGCTATGGAAGTCGATGATGGCGAAGGAGGTGCGAATGAAGATGAGGGAGACGATATGAAGCTGGAAGACGGGACGAGTGCTGTGGGATTTGTACCTGAAGGAGGTGTAAGGCCTGCAGATGAGCTGGACAAGGAGGAAGTGGAAAAAACCGATATGAAGGGTGTCGAGGATGTGAAGAAAGTAGCCAGGTTGGCAGGAAGCCAGAAGCTTCGAGATGTTCTGGCAGTACGTGCATTTACTTTGGTCGTCAGGGTTCTAGCTAAGTGGTAATTTAGGATATCATAAAATACACCGAGTCTCCCACCGATATGTCTTCGTCTGCCGGTCCCCTCGAGGAGAATCCAGAGTACCATCTTGTTGTCACTGCGAACAACATGTCCGTCGAGGTTGACAACGAGATTCTCATCGTGCACAAATTCATTCGTGACCACTATGCTCCTCGATTTCCGGAACTCGAACAGCTCATTGCCGAACCTTGGACATACATTGCCGCCGTTAATGCCATCGGTCAGTCTGAAGATCTAACGAAGGTCACATTCCCCAACACCCTCCCTGCGGCTACTGTACTCTCTATCACTCTTACTGCTACGACTTCCCGTGGTCGGCCGCTCACGCCTGCAGAGTGGGAAACAATTCAGCGCGCCATCGCTGTCGCCCAAAATCTCCGTTCGGCGCGAGAACAAATTTTTTCCTACGTCGAGTCCCGTATGGCTGCTGTAGCACCTAATTTGTCTGCTATTGTGGGCACCGGTATCGCTGCCAAATTACTTGGTTTAGCAGGTGGTCTCCATGCGTTTAGTCGACAGCCGAGTTGTAATGTGATGCTTTTTGGCGCGATGAAGAAGACTTTGGCCACCTCTCATCTTTCTGCTGCCTCTCAGCAACGACATACCGGCTTTATCTTCCAAAGCTCTATAGTACAGAGTGCCCAGCCTGAAGATCGAAGAAGAGCTCAGCGAGCGGTGTCTGCCAAGTGTGCTCTTGCGGCCAGGATCGATGCAGGAAAGGGGTCTAGGGACGGATCTTATGGAAGAAAGTGTTTGGCGGATTTGCAAAAGAGGATTGAAAAGATGGCGGAACCTCCTCCCAACAAGATGATCAAGGCGTTGCCTATCCCTCAGGAGACTAACAGGAAGAAGCGTGGTGGTAAGAGGTCAGTTGTAATCATTTTGTCGATGAGGAAAGCACTATAACTGACTCAATACTTAAGAGCTCGAAAAGCCAAGGAAGCGTACGCCCAGACCGAATTGAGAAAGTTACAAAACCGAATGGAGTTTGGCAAGGCGGAAGAAGAGATCGGGGTGGACGACGAGACTGTTGGTTTGGGTATGATCGGTTCCGCCGGAAGGGTCCGAGGCGAGATGGCAGATGCGAGGAGTAAAGGTACATACATATCTATTTTTCCTGCTCCTTCTAATATCATGCTGACCATTTCTGTTTTAATTAGCTAAACTTTCTCGAGCCAACAAACTTCGAACTCAGCTCCTTGGTCGCTCAGTCACATCCAACGACGCTGCCAGCGGTATGGCCACCTCCTTATCATTCACGCCTGTCCAAGGTCTTGAAATAGTTACACCCTCCCTCTCTGCAGCCCAGAAAGTACAGGCTGCGAATGACAGATGGTTCTCCGGGGGTACATTTACGCATGTAAGGAAGGGGGGAAGCAGTATTCCGGGACAGGAACAGAAATAGGGGTTCAAGTGTGGTCCAGGATAGAGAATTGTATGTTTAGGTATGCATCATTCTTGTAAGTCTCAGAATCAGTATATGTTGGTAACTTTATAAGTAATGGGTAAGTAACCGGGTTTAATTGAGATTCGGGACAGTCACGAATGGTGTCGATGGCTGCTTTCTGTAAATGACTTTGGCAAGATGACCACTATACATATATATATGTACAAACAAGTAATTTTCTCTGCGAGGGTTAATCAAGCTCGAAAAAACAATTCTTGATCTGCACATCACTTCATTTTTATCGCCCACTGGACAACACCTTCACCATCTCCGCATTCTCTTTCTCCAGCTTACCAACCTTGTCAACCAATCCTCCCATTTTATCCAATAACCATTTCCCCCTATCTCTAATCGCACTGTTTCCACCCAAACCCAGCCATCCGCCCGAAACTCCAATCGCGTTGGAGCCACCCTCCGTCGTGATGTTTTTGAGATTCATCAGTTCTTGCTCATATGCTTTGATATCGGATTCGGATTTGGCGATGATGGCGTTGTTGTACTCGATTTGACATGATGATTTGAAAATGGGATCTACAAACAAGAAGATTTGTCATCAGCTCATCCTCTGGGCAGCCAGTTTGTGATGCTTTGCGCGATTGAAGCGGGCGGTGTAACGTACCATTGACGAGTGCTTGGAAGACGTATCTAAACACGGGTTTGCCAGGCTTGACCATTGATGCACGTCCATCGATATACGACACAGACACCAGCTCATGCTCTTCAAGCGCCTTCAAACTCTGTTCAGCGCCTTTGAAAGGGAATTCTTGAAGCATCTTGTTATACGGTATCTATCGGACGGAACCGTGCATCAGCTTGCCTGCAACTTTCTGGGTGTTGCAAAGACGATTAACCTACCTCTCCTTTGTTAGCGAGTTCAGAGACAACTTTCCAAGCCTGCGCTCTGGTCCACTGCAACGCCTTTGCATCCTCACTGTCATCTCCAAACGCCGCCTTTCTCAGCTCTACCACATTCCTCAGAATGATGTCATCCACCGCATCCTTGATCTTCGATCCAGTTCGAACCTTGTACACCAAATTTTCGAGGTCGACCATACGACCTCCCAACTTGGCTATCTGTGCGCTATCCTCTGGAGAAAGAGTATAAGCTTTGGGATCCGAGCCCTGTTTTTGAGACTCATTGCCGGCGTTCGCAGTACTAGTTGAATTAGAGGCGGTGGTAGTCGTGGTCGCAGCTGTGTGCGGTCGAAGTTTGTCCCTTACATATGCCAAGGCATTCACCTCATCCGCATCTGCTAATCCTACTGTATTAAGCGGCTTGGCCGGTAACGCCTTTGTCAGCGCCTTGGTAGCCGTTGGACCTTCGGTAACAACTATCACATGTGCCACTTTGTTCTCTACCAGACTCGCGCCCCATTCCGCAAGGACATTCCATAGATCACCTTTCGCAGTCTTCTGTGCAAAGTTTTTGAGGACAACGATGGGGAGGGACTTGATTGTTTCGCTTTCGACATCAAGTTCTGTGGATGCCGTCGTTTGCAGCTCGAGTTTTTCAGATTCGACCTTGTCTGTTGAGGCAGTCAGGGAAGTAAGGACGGTATCACCCTGGATTGGAGCTACATTTCCACCCATAGGGACCGCTAACGGGACGCTATCCCAATCTTGCTCCTCAAACGGTTCATCTCCGACCCCCAATTCACTCAAGCCATTACCGGCTACACAATCCAGTCTTCCATCGTGCCAACCTCTTGCGATCATCTGTCTCTTTCTCTGCCTCATCTTATCAGTCTCAACTTGGTCTTTTTGAGCCTGGAATGCTTCCTGATGAGACTTTTGGGCATGGGTGGAGACGTCTTTGAGAGCGCCACCGACGATTTCGAGCATTTGACGAAGTTGTTGGTCGACAGGCGTGGAGAACCCTGCTTTTTGGCCGATAAGGCCGACAGCGGCGAGGTCGATGAGTCCGGAAAGGGATGACATGAATGAGAAGACCGGGTAATAACCTTGGCTTATGTTAGCTGAAAAGTCCTTGCATGGAAGGGCTCAAAAGCTCACCTGTTTGGTCTGCTAGGGCACTGACCAAACCAGCATCGTTCTTTGCTTTCGCAATCTCTTCACAATCAATGACCATCGCCGGCCTAAGCACCTGCCTGTCAGCTAAAAAGATCTTTTGCCTAGCGAAATAATAAGGCTGCAAACTCACTTATCCTGCTGCTTCAACACTCTTGTCACAAGGCTTGATTTTCCGCTACCAGGTGGACCGGTTATGGTTATGAACGTCGAAGGATACTCTGCCAGCCACTGTTCCACACCCTTCTCTGCTTCAATCCTGTCCGCCCATGCATTCTTGCCGATAGCTTCCTCTGAATTCTCTGTTTCTGAAGTTGAAGAGTTGAGGAAGCCGAATGAAGTTGGGAGTACAAACTTCTGACGAAGTGCTGTTTATGATGTGTGATTAGTTAAAATAGAACAATCAACGGAAGGGAAGAGGAAGGAAATTACTTTTGATAAGAGAGTATTCGTTGATATCCCATACACCTTCAAGCTTAGATCGCACAAAGAATGCCCTGATAGGATCAAAGAACTATAACCTTGCTTCAGCTGTTTTCTTCTCTAACGTTTGCCGTGTTTAGAACCCACAGTGTAACTCAAGGTACCAATTAAAAAGGCAACCACTGGAAGAACGAGTCTGGGATGGGAACTTATCCAGTCTCTCAGGGCGTGAGCCTTCAATGGCCTTTCGTAGAATAACCTAAGCCTGCTCAATGGGATAGGTTTATCAGTGGCCGAGGAGAGAACGCGAATGGTGAAATCTGCTGTATTAGTCGGCGTTGAATATCCGTGAAGCTATAAAGGCGGCATAATTAGACCTAATTCATCATACATGGGAGAGCAATTAGGACTTACAGCATTGATTGCTATAGCTGCAGGAGAGAGGCGCGAGAATGAAACGGATGCGAAACGCAGCGAGCCTGCTGGCACAGGAGTAGGGGGCTGGATATCTGCCAGACGACCGTATGGCTTCACGAAAGTTAAGAAATGGATCATTCAATGGTAGATAGTACTTACTCGGAAGAGCGTATATAGCATTTCCTGAGAGACATCGGGCCCGTCGAACTCGACTCTCAATCTGTTTGATGGGAAGCGATTCATATCCTATGACACATTAGCTTTCTCTTTTCCCCGGTCTATAAAAGCCTCAGCTTACCTCTGTCCATTGCTTGCCCTTTACAACCCATACTCTTCCACCCCCAGCAGCGCCTTGCAGTCCCTTCACGGCCCCTGCGCTTCCCTTTACTAAACCCCCTTCATCTCCATCCATCGCTGCATCTTCACCATCCTCCGCTCTTGATGAGTATAGTGTATGACCGGGTACTTTTCTATCGTCATGCCACTTTTTCTGCGCCCACCAGTTGCCTAACCAGCTGGGCCATCCTCCATGTTTCTGGGCTGATTCCTCTAGAGGAGATATGAATAACCGACCAGGCTGGTTTTGTGTGTAGGACGAGGGCGTCGACTCCACACCGATCCTGGCAGCTTTCTCCTCATCTACCTTCTCTTCTTCCTTCGAAGTCTGCTCCTCTGTTGGAGCGATATAGGAAAAATGTAAGAACACACCCCCATCTTTCCTGCTGACTTCCCAGTTTTCAACTTGGAACCCATGGACTTTAACGTCGTTTGCAATGGCATGCAGATGTTCGAGAAGCGCTTCTTCTCTAAGAAAAGAAGCAATACTGGGCCTGAAATCCAATCTTCCCAGCTGAATAGGGAAGACGTTGGAGATGTAGAATGATGCCGTGCTTCGAGGAGCTGATGACGAAGAAGTGGGCAAAGCAGTGGATGAATCGGTAAGAATGGAACGGGAAATGAGGTGGTTGCGGAATCGGAAGAGAGGTAAGGAGCGGTTTGGGTACCGAAGAGGGAGTGATCTGGGCCGTATCATATGGTGGCTGTTTGATGTGTAAAGGTAGTGCGTGATTAAACCATGAAAAAATCAAGAGTACACTTGGAGAACATCAGGAGAAGATGAATATCGTAAACTAACGACTTCTCGCCCCGCTGAACAAGTCAAGTGAGTGACGTCATGTCCTGACGCGTAAACATAAAGAGGAATTGAAATGAATAATAACATAAAATAATTTTAAAAAAGTGTTGTGAATGATGCGTTGACTTATTTTATCATTTCCTTGCTCTTGCATGGAACGTTTTTGCATTTTAGACTCTTAGATGTCTTTTAGGGGTTTACACGATTTCTTTTAACAGTGTTGGGTTTTAGGATGCCTTTCTCCAATCTTTGGCTTTGGGATTCTGGTGCACCTTGACTATCTTTCCGTCGTGATTATCTACAAAAGAAGGAACCATCCCAGAGGACGGATGCCACAATCTACATTCTCCATTAATCTAACCGGTTTGCTGCTTACTCCCTCACTCTTGCATCGTCACGTCCTCCGCCGGGAGCTGTCCCTCTTGCTGTCCCGCCCCACCTTCATTCTGGCCCTCAGCTGAAGCCTCAGCTTGAGACTCGCCTTCAGCCTCTGGCCCCTCCTCTGGCTCCCCCCTACTCCTCCTCCATCCTCTCAAAATCCCTTCCACACCTTCATTCTCCCACACCCTAAATCCACCTCTCTGTGCCGCTGCTGATTTGCTCACATCCTCCACTCCTTGTCCCTCGGCAGGACCGATAATGGCTATAGAAGTATTCAAAGAGGAGAGATGTTTGTCCTGTTGAAGGGTATCATGCAAAGCCGAAAGACCATGGTTGATCAACTCTTCAAGTGAGGCATTGGGGAACAGATGATAGTTTTTTTCAAGGTATGTCTTTGCCGATTGGGAGCGGGCACCGATGGAGTGCGCATAGTATTCAAAAGCCGTGCCGGCTGGGGAGAATTCAAAGAGGTGAGGGCCGGTTTCCTGTTATGACACGACATGTGTGAATTAGCTCGGCGTTCGAAAAGAAAAGAAAAAATAGAAAGGAAATCAGAGGGAGAGATGAAGGGTTCAACCTACGTCCTTTCCGATAACAAGGAATCCAACGCCGTACGGTCTTCGCCCATACTCTTGAGTGTTTGTTTGAGCGCGGTCGGCGATACTTTGGACGAGACGAGCGACAGGCGTGGCGCGACCGTATGTCATCCTAGATTGCATAGCCCTTTGTCGCATATAATTGCTATATTACAGGCAGTCAGCAACCCTGATAATTTAAAAGAGAGCATGTCGTCTTCTAAGAAGAAATGTTAAAGACATACCTCAAGACACGAGCATCGCTGGTCAAACCAGCAATGGCGACACCAACGTGATCGTCAATCCTGATGAGCTTCTTCTGATATGTCGCAAGCTCGCCAGTTGATCGCTACATCATTGCTCCTTGTAAGCGTTCCCTTCATTGTAGCTGCCACGACCCCACGAGAGAGCAACACACCTTGAGAGTAAGCAAGACGGCGTGGGTGTTGGACCTGAGGCCGATGGCTGCTGAACCCTGTTTGACGGCTTCGAGAGCGTACTCTACTTGAAAAAGCTTTCCCTGGGGGGAGAAGGTAGTGTTATCCGAGTCGTACGAGTTTCTGAACATGGTGGGGCAAGCAGAAGTGACGAGTGCAGAAGTAAGAAGCAGTAGAAAGCGAAGATGACACCTGGGCGGAGACCGCGCGTCGATGGTGAGATGGAAATATTACGTAAACTGACAGGTGGAGGTCTTGAAGATTTCTGATGATGGGCGGTTATTTTCTGACTTTTCGAGTTGTCTCTATACAAACACATCCTACAATGAGGCCCTTAACAGAGGAAGAGACAAAGGCTGTGTTCGAAAAGCTCGCAAACTACATCGGAAAGAACCTCGTTCACCTCATCGACAGGGATGAGGATGACGAGTACTGCTTCCGTCTCCACAAAGACAGGTATGTTCTTTCTAGCTGGACTCCTGTTGCCTGGAAAGGACTAACATGAAAGAATGGCCGTAGAGTGTACTATCTCCCCCTTCCCATGCTCCACTTGGCCACCTCTGTCGCCCGACCTAATCTCGTTTCTCTCGGTACATGTTTCGGTAAATTCTCAAAAACTGGCAAATTCAAGCTTGGTATAATGTGTTTGGACTATCTCGCCAAGTACGCAAAGTACAAGGTGCGTCTCTATTTCCATCTACCATCTCTATTCCAATCCCTCTTTCCCTTATCTATTATCCCTCGTCCAGCTTCCCTTGTCTCTCGATACGGCTTGAGTCCCGGGCTGGTGGGGTCAGGATTTGGTGTAGAGTATTGAGTGTTACTGGAACTGGAACTGACGAAAAGACCTGTGTGATTCTGGTTTAACCCTTTAGGTCTGGATTAAGCCTTCTGGAGAACTTCCTTTCCTCTACGGTAACCACGTCGCCAAAGCGCATTTGGGAAGGATAACGGAGGATACACCCGAACATCAGGGTGTGGTGGTGTACAACATGTCGGATGTGCCTTTAGTGCGTTCCCAATTTTATTTCATATCCCCCTCCCTCTTCCCCCCTTCCTCGTCTGATTATGGAATTGACGGGGTCTGTGCTAACCAAATTTTCCAATTATTCGGAAAACAGGGATTCGGAGTAACAGCCCGCTCAACACTCGATACACGTAAACTCGATCCGACGGGTATTATCGTCTTCCACCAAGCGGACGTTGGAGAGTTCTTGCGTGATGAGGATACCATGTTCTAAGCTCTTTCACCAGGTTGGGAATAGCAGTGGAAGTCGGGAGGGTTTGGAGGAATAGACGGAATAGGTGAAGAGGCGAGGCTCCGAAAAGAGAGGAAAGAAAGGGGGGAATGAACCGAAAGATGAGGGATGAGGTTCTGGGATAGAAAGACTGTGTTTCCGGGGGACGATTAGCTCGATACCAGTTGCCAAACCAAGATGATACGTGGAGCTCAGAGCTATAAGATTGAGAGATTAGATTTGAGTGGGAGACATTCCGAGGGTCTGAGGGTTCAGAAAAGAATGTTTGACTTTGGGCATCATCTCCATTTTTTTATTTCGTGTAATGAGTGTTAATGTATTCTACTTTTAAAAATCCATAATAAAATGTACACGCACCCATTCACATCCAGCAGACACTGAAGGAAACAGAAATAATCGAAGATAGGAAATCATAATACATGAATATTCCCAAAAATACGAGACGTGAGAATATCTAGGATGAATGGGTGACTAATGCGATAGATAATGCGATAACATGGAATGCTGGGTATAAATTTGAATGCCTCTACCACCACTATCACCAACCACTATTCGAACAACGATCAACGTAGTGGTAAACATCCTCATTTCTATAGTTATTCTTCCTGGTCAAGGGATCAGTAAACAAATGTAGGACGATGGAATCTTGGAACTGGAACTTACTTGGTTCAGAAAGGAATGAGTATGCAGTAACCCTTCCCCCATGCCGTTATTGTTGGTCCGTTCCATCTCTTTCACGTTTTGCGTCCTGCATTCCTTCCATTTGATTGACTGACTAATGGAGCGACTTTTCTGAACTGATCATACAACAATTAAGTTCTTACAGAAACTTCTCTTTCCGCCTACTGTGAGAATCATATCAGCACCGATGTAAATGATCCGCAATGGTCGGAGAAACTTACCTACATTAATAAGAAATCATAAAACCCAAACACCAAGATCTCATCCCATCTTTTCCTAACCCTTCTTGAATCTCACTGTCTAATCCTTGTACACCTCCCCCTTCGTATCATTCATTCTCGCACCAGCTCTCTTCTTCCTATGAAACATGATCAAATCCGCCAACCGGCTGTATTTCCTCCTCAACGAGAGCGCAAATGAGCCGGGGGTCATCTCAAGGATACGTTGCGTTCGGAAATGGCGGACTGGAATGTTCCCAAAGATGGGCAGAACAATGCCATAAACACCTTTTTGCACTGGTTGGTTCGGGTCTTGGTTCTTTGAAGAGGTGAAATTGAACTCAGACTCAGAATCAAGGCCAAACTCGGATGAAGACAAAGAAGAAGATGAAAAGTCGTTTTGCTCGCTTTGGTGCAGGGGTTTGTCGGTAGGGCATGGGCAGAGCGTACGATAAGTGTACACGGGTCGGGAAGGATCTTCTTCCGACGCAATTTTGGCTTCTGCTTCTGCTTGCTCTTCCCGAGAGAGGGGAATCCAAACTCGTCTTGTTTTCATCTCTTCCAACTGCTGCAACGCGTGGTCGATGACAGAAATTGTGATGATGGATGGTTTCCAAAGCGCGTCACTTGGTCTCCAGCGGTTCAAGAGGGTTTCCGCTTGAGAAGTGGTTTCGGCTTTTTCCACCACTGAACGTTCAGCAGAAGGAAGATTGGAGGATTCCATGGGAGGAGGGAAGGGAGACGAGAGGTTGTATTTGTGTCGCCTATTGGGGGGACCAAACACAGGTTGGACCTGCAGACTTAACAGCTCTTTTTCCAACTCGTCCTGTCCTTCTTCCTCAGCATACTCATCCTTCTTGCCCTCAAATTCATCCACCACCAAATCCCACTCCTCATCCTCTTCTCTGCTCTTATCCATCTCTTCCATTGGTTCTCTCTTTTCCCTCATTGCCTCTCTACGTCTGAAACGATATCTCGCATACCGCCTCATAAGCACCATCTCCGCCACCCTGAACCCGCCTTCCACATCTCCGACCCTGATCAAGGCAACAGTAAGATGATTATAATTCTCCGCGTCAAAGCCGAAACCGGCCGTGTCGACAGCATTCCACAACTTCCTCACTTCCTTGTACCGCCCAGCTGAGGATAGACTGTCAAGAGCAATAGAGAGGGGGATGCACAGGATCGAATCGTTGGTGCGTACAGGCAAGTCTTGGCCGCGACCTCTGGTCACCCATGACGGCTTGAAGTTCACATTTTCCACCGCATAGTTGTATATCTTCTCCCAAACTTCCAGCACTTTATCGACATCTCCTGCTCGACGATGAACATCCATCAACTGCGTCCACATCTGCACCCTCTGTCTCGGGCCGCTTTGCCCATCAGAATCGGCCAAATCAAAGTAATTCTGCGCCTCTTCCCATCTCTGTAGCTCTCCATGCGCACGGACCAAGGGCGAGAAAATGTTCTGGTTGATGAGCGCTCTGTCCGCACCAATATCCGCAATTTGTCCTTTGGCGACTTCGGTGTGTACAGACATGGCGAAAGCGTGCGCTTGCTCCAATGCTCGCTCACCCCTTGCATCGGTGAATGATTGAATAATCATACCATACGTGACACTCGAAGGCAAGATACCTCGCTTGATCATCTCGTTGTACACCGCTTTCGAGCTTGCAGCGTCGTCGATCCGGATATACCCATGCAAAAGAATTGAGAAATGGTAAACGTTAGGAGAAGGGCCGTGATATTGTCGAGAGAGACTGTCCATCTCTTCGTAAAGATCCCTAGCGAGATCCATATCCCCGCTGTCACATGCAGACATGAGGACCAACGCCCAGCCATTGCTCGTTGGCTTCTTGATCTGCCTGAACAATTTGATCACGCTTTCCGTAGGTGCAGGTAACCAAACAAGAGCTTGGATAATTGTCGATAATACGGGATCTGTCATTCTCATCTGTGGATCAAGGGATGCCCAGCGCTTGGCGGCTTGTCCCCAGTTTCCAGCTTGAACTTCTGCGTTAATCATGGCGGCATGAGCGATGGGATCAGGCTTGACACCAGCTTCGATCATGGCGCGATAAACATTTTCCGCATTCACTGGATCTCGACGTTTGGCAAAAAGGGTAATGAGAGTCGTATAAGTGTACAAGTCAGGCACTAGGCCAGATTCAACAAGGTGATCAAATGTGCTGACGGCAGAATTGACATTGACCTGGCCGGCATAGAGTTTCAGCAAGGCGTTGTAAGCGTACATTGACGGCCCGCGCAATGCGGTCATACGATCGAGCACCGACTTGGCTTCCTCAGCTTCGTTGGCAGCGATATGAGTCATAAAGAGGATTTCGAGCGCAAGAGGGTTGTTGGTCCAGTGTTCGCCCACGCGTTCTTTAAGAACACCAATGGTCTCCTCCACTTTACCTCTTTCTGCATAAATCTTGGCCAGTTCGACACGATCATGCCACGACGCCTCCCACTCTGTCGAAAGGACATGCCAAGCAGCCGCTTCTTCTTCCATCCAGCCCACCCGGCCCGCGAAAGACAATATTCGTCGTTGAGCTGAGCGGCTAAGGGGGCTGTGAAGAGTCTTCATGCGTTGAAGAGTTTCCTTGGCATTCTCGTGTCTGGTGACAGCCAGCTGTTCGCATAAAAAGATGGCAGCATCAGCTGGAACTGTGATCCCTCTGTCCGCAAGGACCTGATGAAGATCCAACGCATCTTGTAGTCGGCTTCGATCTTGTGAAAGACCGACAAACATCAAAGTCCCTAACCACCTCGTCCTTGCCGTCGGATGTTGACTATACTCTTCGCTCCACCACTGGATCGGGTTATTCACTCGAGTAAGCGCCCTGAAAAAGATCCTCGCTACATTATCGTAGAACCGATGCATTGGCTTGGTGCTCTGGATGAGCTGGTGGCGGAAACTGGTGGGGCAGATACGAAGAAAGTCGACAAGATCGTGATTGCGGTCGGCGGCGAGAACAGCTCCTTCGTACAGTTTGAGGTAGCAATAGTCGTATTTGGGATAAGCGTCTACTTGACCATTGTGAGTGGTGATTCGAGTGATAATCCTCGCCAGACCAGTGACCATTTCTTTCCTTGCCTTATCCCATTCCTCAACTTGTACATAGGCCAGTGACGCGATAGCGTGACCTAGAGAATGAGTGATCAAAGTGAAAGTTAGGCTCCTTCCTTTTTGCAAGATCTCCTCGACCTCGGCACTGGACCCTCCAAGCCGCGATACCGCAAAAGCCCTAACAGCCGCAGCCACCATGGGCATCGCCTTCTGGTTGCTATCACCAATGGTATCCAAATCCAACAACTGCTCTAAGCCACTTGCCAGCCATACCCATTCATTTGCATTGGCCGTTTGACGGAATAACTCAAAAATCCAGGCAAGGTTGGATATTGAGCCAAGCTTCTTGAACGCCAAAGGCTCCGGCACCAACATGTTGAATTCTTGTATGAAATCGGAGGCAGACTTGAATTCTTTATGGAGAAGCTTCTGATATAGCTTGGCAGGAATACAAAATTCGGGAGATGGAGGGAAGACTGGGTTGATGAACTGGTTGTGCACCGATAGAACTTGAGAGTGTTTGTATCTCTGACGTTCTCGTTGATCACCTGTATGGGCCTCTTTAGATGAAATTGGGGTAGAGAAGGAGTTATAAAGATGGGTGTCGTCGACATGTTGGACAGCGCTACTCGAATACGACCGTATTGACTGGGTGTGTGCCGAAGACCGTATCATCTAACTCGTCATCAGTATTGAAGTTCTTCTCTGCAACAAAATACAACTCACCTGGGATAATCCTCTATTTTCTAATTGAGTCAAACTTCCTTCTCTGGCTGCGACCGGCCAGCGCTGAGGGGCGCACGTTGCGCATAAATGTACTGGTTGAGATTTGGCCACCAGAGTTTGTGACACCTACATAGCGTCAGCATCCAGTCGCATACAAACGAAAGCATCGCCGCTCACTTTTGAAAATACTCTTGAAGGTGCGCCACTAATCCTGCGAACAGCAGTCGTTGCTCCAAGCTGTTGGAGATACTCATTGTGGACAAGCGTCAAGACGTGAGCGACAGAGGTCGAGGAGGTGGCGGTCCTAGGAAAAATACGAGTAGCTCGAGAAGGAAGCATGGATGGCGGAATTAGGATGGTAGCCAAGTGCGGCTACTTTTTGTGGGGGAATGATTGGGAAAATGGGCCTCTGAGTGAAAAGTTAAGGGAATGAGCCTCGGTTTCCAAAGAAATGGATTGGTGGACGAGAAATCTCGGAGAGTGTTGGAAAGGTTTTACGTAATGGTGGAACAGACCGAGGACGGCAAAAGGTTGATCCCGTTTGGTCCCCTTTTGTAATTTTGTAATACTTATTTATGTTTACTTACTATAATACTACTAATTAACGCACGCTCCTACTAAGAGGAAATAACACGTCATATTAATAAATAATTAATTAATAAAAGTAGTCTTCTTCTCATCCAGGCCCGACGCGCCGTGCTGGCGATGGCGATCTCTACAACATCCCCCCGACCATACTCCGTACATCCCCGTTTATCCCCCTTCCGTCCTTCCTCCTACCTGCACCTGCCTGAGTAACCATGGTGAGTGACAATCCCAGCTAACAACGCCCCCTTGCTCTCGCTTACCACCCAAACACAGCCCATGTTACTCGACATCACCGTACGTCACATACCTCCAGCCTGCGATCCATCACCTTCCTCACACGTCCACTAACCCCCCTTACCTACAGAGGAAACTACTGGCCCGATCAGACAGGGTCAAGTCAGTAGACTTCCACCCTACAGAACCCCATGTCATCTGCGGTTTATAGTAAGTCATATACCGTCTCTGAACCTTCACCGGTGCCATGCGCATTGGGTGTAGCGAGAAAAAGGGCGGAAAGAACTTAAAAGCTGACTGGCATGCGCTTCTATATAGTAATGGTCAAGTCAAGATATGGGACTATGAGACAGGCACAGATGTCAAGGCTTTTGAAGTGACCGACGTCCCCGTCCGATGCGTCCGCTATATCGCCCGAAAGAACTGGTTCGTTTCTGGCTCTGACGATTTCCAACTCCGAGTATACAACATCTCTACCGGCGAGAAGATTACCCAATTCGAGGCGCACCCAGATTATATCAGATGTCTGACTGTTCACCCGACGTTGAGCTTGGTCTTGACTGGTAGTGACGATATGACTATCAAGTGCTGGGACTGGGACAAGGGATGGCGATGTGTTCAGGTGGGTTTCTTGTTCAATCGTTCTTTCGTCGGCATCAAAAAGCTAAACCCTAGGGAAGATATTTGAAGGGCACACCCACTACATTATGGCTCTCGCCATCAACCCAAAGGACCCTCAGACATTTGCGTCCGCCTGTTTGGACCATACCGTCAAGGTCTGGTCTCTTGGAAACTCGGTCCCCAACTTTTCTCTCGAGGCGCACGAAAAGGGTGTCAACTATGTCGACTACTACCATGGCGGTGATAAGCCCTATATCGTGACAACTGGTGATGACCGGTAAGTTTCTTACTTGCCCTTCGTTTCTGTTATGCACAATGTTAAAACATTCCATTCCCATAGACTTGTCAAGATTTGGGATTACCACTCTAAATCCTGCGTGCAAACCCTCGAATCACACACTGCCAACGTGTCGTTTGCCATCTTCCACCCATCACTG